>NC_057798.1:202965902-202973017 GCF_018294505.1 Triticum aestivum
GATAAGGGAGTGAGAGGGACGGCCTAGGCCGGTTTGGGACGGCCTGGCTAGTAGCTGGGCCGACTGGCTAGAGGGGGGGGGGGTTCTTTGCTTCATTTTCTTTTGTTTTATTTCCATTTTTTTCCTTTTTATTTATTTTCTTGTTTCTGTTTTCTTTTACTTATGTAATAGTTTATAGTTTTACAAAAAGTGAAACCCATACCTAAAATAGAGTTACAATTATAACTACTGCCACAAAAGGTTTTATCACTGAACAAAATAGTTTAGTATTTTATAAAATCCAAAATGCATTTATTTAATTGTTTTACCTAGTATTTAATTACTTAAGTGCATTTAAACATTCTATAAAATGCGGTTTCTCCATCATAATTACCTATGCATTATTTGACACAACCCGAACAATTTAGTTTTAATATTTGAAAACTTTTGTTGTTTGCCTTTATTTTGAATTTGAATTTCGAATTGGTTTTGAACTAACGCGAGATTAACAACAGTAACCAAGGTGACGTGGCATCATTAGCGTGGAACTACTGTAGCTTAATTATCCGGGCGTCACACTAACATTCTCAAAAAATATTGTCCCTTTTCAATGGCCTCGATATCAAACATATCTTTATTAATTCCCACCAAGATCCCTCCAGACATTCCTCTAGGTGGGTTCCAGCTCCATTGGTAGTTTTTCCCCCACATAGATTGTGTAGCTCATTTTTTGTGAAGTCTTGCTTTATGGTCTCAGAGAGCCCAATAAAGTCTAGCTTCTGATCTAGAATCATTTCTCTAATATATCTCTTCTTGTGATCTTGTCCAATACCCCTTACATTCCAGAAAACCCCTCTCATCTTTTTGACAGAATTATCCTAATTAAGAAACAATAAAATCTCTACTAAGTCCTCCTTCCCTTTCTTCTTCTTTGGAGGACCCCAATCCCAACTGATTGCTTCACACAGTCAAGTGCTGGTGAGCTTTTTTTGCCACTTTTTCCTCCTGAGAGCATCCCTCTTAGTTTCTTAATCTGTTGTTCCTCAATATCAGCATCAGAATGCTCAAAATCTGAACAAAGATCCTCTAAGTCTATATCTCCAGTATTTATATATACTGGGACATCTTTTTCATTATCTCCTTCCTTTTTACCATCCTCTTCTCCTCTACTACTTTTTTCTCTTTTTATATTTTGAAGGTATAGCTCTCTTCTAGCTATCTCCATCCTATTAATAATCTCTATGTTTTTATCAATCATCTCTATTGAGCAACCCAGATCAATTCCCACCAAAGAACTAATATGCAATAAAGAAGCATCAGCAATTACCAGATCAGGGTTCTTATCATAATTATCTCTTTCTTCTGCTCTGATTTTTCCCATATCTTCAATTTTCTTGTCCTCCTTTCCTTTATTTCTGAGACTTCTTTCGATCTCAACATCTTTTTCCTCCCCCTCCTTATCTAGGATCTCACTCCCATGAATCTCAGCCATTTTCCCCCACTGTCCCAATTGACTCTTGACTAGCATTGTAATCAGTGGGCTCATTATATTTCCCAGAATCAGTCTCCTCTTTTTTTGCTGAGTTTCTTTCTCATAGTCTTCAAGGTCCATGTTGGCTAACTCCATTTCATATTCCTCTCTATTAGCAGCCTCTTGTGCTAACTTCTGAATTTCTTCTTGCCGCTTTCTACTCACCTCCTGCAACTCCATCTGAATATTCTCCAGCTCTTTGATTCTTTTCTCACTTTTTTCCCAAAGTGCATTGTTCCTGACTTTGTCCTCCTCAAGGGTTTTTATTTTACTGAGCATGATTTCACTTTCTTTTTGCCATTTTCTTCTTTCTGAAGTCATCTCACTTTTCCATTGCATCATGTTTTTTTCCATCTGTGATCTCATTTTCTCAATTCTTCCATCTATCTCCTCACTCTGTTTTAGGGACAAGCATCCCAGAGAAACCCCTTTGTATTCAGTATCCTCCAACTTAGTTCTCTTCCTGTTCTCTATCTCTTCCTCTCCCACTTCTAAAATATTATTGTTGTCATTCTTTCTCTTCTCTTCCTTGTACCAACCAATTTCCACCACCTTCGCAGCTTCAACCCCAATTCTGAACATAAGGAGATCAGGGGAAGTAATCTCAACATGAGGTGGTATTTTATCCACATCCCTAATCCCACATTTTGCTCTAATTTTCTCCTCATTTATAGTATCCATATCAATCTCCAGTACAGGTCCAACTGCAGCAACAACCTCACATATGCCTAGGAAATGTCTAAAACAATCAAGAACCTTGGCCAGCTTGATCCATATTGTGTGCATTTTCCCAACAGCCTGATGATCTAGAGACCAGGGTTGAACTTTGATCACCACCCCTGTCCCTAACAAGTTGAAATCATTGAACTTGGCCAACTCCACTAGTTTTGCCTTGTTGGGAAATCTCATCATGTATCCATTTTTCCCAATCTCATCATGTATCTCATCATGAAAATCTCACGACCCCTGTCACTAAGTTGTTATTTTTCTTTTACAAAAAGTCACCTATAAACAAGAAATGGACATCCCCGTGCCGTTGCCGCTACGTCCAATTGGAGACAGTCTCGACAAAGGTTTTCATGCTATTTGCCGAGACCAGCAGAAAAAAGTAAACAACACCTTCAACAAGGTAACAATGCAAGTTTGACGATGCCAAGCCCGACCAATAATTGTCCGGACAAGGGTTTTCATTCCGAACGTGAAGCGGTGTACTAATCAACAACTTGAGGACAAATCATTCAAAAGTTGTATCTGCCAGAACTCCATGTTGGGCTAAAAATGCATATAAGATGGTAGGACGCCTTCCCACTTTACACTACCGCCACGTCCGTTTGGGGCCATCCATCTCTCGGCGCGGATGTTGCCGCCTTCATTTCACACCGACGCGAGTGACACAACAATATCCACCTAAACCGCAGGAGTCATTGCTGCTGCCCCAATGGAGTTTAAATGACATGTTCAGATTGATTGGTGAGTGTTTTGTCCCACCTTGTCAAGTTTAATGATGGTGGCTCTCTGATTTGCGAGGTTGTGCCTGAACAATTAACATGCATTCCAAATTTGTACATGAAGATGTTATTACCAACAAAATTGGTTGTTCTCTACGTATCGCTGCGATCGTCCACATGCATGTCGACTTGGTCACACCCATTAAATGCTCAAAGCATTCCAGCGAGCAGTTTTTCGAAGCGGTTTTCAGAAGGTTCCAGAAGCTTCCAATCCAATTTTGGGAAACTACCACACATTTTTTCCCTTTATACCCGTGTTTTTCCTGTGGTTTTTTTGTTTTATCTTTTTCCTTTCTTTCACTTATCTTTCCTTGTATTTTCTAAAATTCAATAGTATTTTTTGAATTTGCAAATACTTGTACTCAGCATTTTTTGAACTCATAAAATAATAATTCTTGAACTTTTTTCATATTCACATATTTCCTAAATATGCAAAACATGTTTGATTTGTGATTTTTTTTCAAAAAATTAAATATCTTTTGAATTTTTTTACATTATAAAATTCGTGAACTTTAAACAAATTCATGATTTTTTTCAAATGCTTGATTTTGTTTTAGAATTTGCGAACATTTTCTGCACTTGTAAATATTTTTTTAATTCATGTTTTTTTCCAACGCGTGATTGTTTTAACATCCATATTTTTTTAGTTGGCTAATGTCTTTGAAATACGTGAACAATTTCAAATCCACAAACATATTTTCAGTTTCTTAAATATTATCAGAATTGAAAAATGTTTTTCTAACTCATGAACGTGTTTAGAATTCATGATTATCATGAACTTTTTTTGTGTTTTTTGAATCCACGAATATTTTTTAGTTTGCATACATTTTTTATATTCACAATTGTTTTTAATTCATAAATATTTTTCAAATTCATGATATTATTTTGTATTCACAGTTTTTTGAAGTAGAAATCATTTTTTCAATGCATGGACAGTTTTCAAACTTAGTTTTTTTTTTACTTTTCAAACTTTATTAAAAATCCAAAAACATTTTTTAGTATCAGTGAACATTTTTAAATTAAAACAAGGACCCTCTTATCTGGAGATCATTCGCTAGGAGGGGATGCATTTGTGAACATTCTGATGCCAGTTTTAGTTGTCGGGGTGACAGTTTCTTCAGAACAACATAAAATTTCTGAACATCCTTTCATGAAACTGCCACGCTTCATATAACTAATACTGTAGGGAAAAATGTTTGAAATGGCAATGCTATCGTCGTCAGTAATCTTTTTCGTAAAAATAAACCGGCCGAAATAAAAAAAATTATCCTAGAAAAAGTTTTTTTTTTAGAAATGGCGGAAATAAAAAGATGCTGTGAAAGAAAATGCACGCTAGTCTGGTCCATGTGCGCGAAGGCGAGACTGTGAATGACGCGTCCGCTCACAGTCCTCGGAACAGAACAACGTTCGGGTCGGGACAATTCAAAAGACCAAATCAGACCGTTGGAGGCTCCTCCCCTGCGTCCCCCTCTCCTCCCCTTAGGATGTGTTTGGTTCAAGGGAGATGCTAGGGTGGCTAAGGGTATCCCTATCCAGCTGGTTAGAGATAGCCATTTTTTATGTTTGGTTGATGGATGAAGTTAGCCTATATTTTGTTTGGTTGTGAAGGATAAAGCATGGTTAGGATAGCCACTGATTTCCTGTTCCTTTTCCCCTTTCGGCTGATGTAGGACAAAATTAATCAAAGAACCAGTATTTTGGGGAGATTATCAAATGAAACACATCAGTATACCATGCACACATATACACCACGCACATGCGAGAACGGCAAGCGCGGCCCACACGCCCGGCCGGCAGCCCGGCAACCAGGCCTGGCGTACAACACGCGCAGCAGGCACGTCAGGCAAGCACGTCCAACGCGCAGCCGGCAGACACGCCCAATACGCAGCGCGTGCAGCACGCTCGACCTCCATCTGCAGGGCTCCGTCGCATGACACTCACCTGTCTGCCGCCGCCATGACCGCTGCTAGGTTGCAGCTCAGCAGCTCCAATGAAAGAAATGACAAAGGAAGGAGAGAAGGCACGCCAAGTAAGAAGATAGGGAAGGGGAGATCCATACTGCCGGGCATTGATCTCCGTCGCCGTGCTTCGATTTCTACGGCCGCCGCCGCCGCCGCAGGAGAGAACAGAGCTAGACGAAATCGGGGGTGTAGAGAAAAACGTTTCGTGGCTTGCTTCGCGTCACGCGCGCGCCGGGATACGCAGGTCCGCGAGATTTTCGCGGACGCGCTCAGCCTCATTTTCGAAGAATATTCTCAGCATCCGGCTATCCCTATCCCAACTCGCCCACGAACCAAACGAATGGCATCCAGAAAAAAATGGCTATCCCTGTCCCAGGGTGGGATAGCCCAGCAACCAAACGCATCCTTATTAAAACCTCGTCATCCACCCAAGGAGAGAGAAGCCACTATGCCACCGCCGCCGCCGCCACCGCAGCACCGGGTAGTTTTTGATATCTTGCTTTCTCGACGGTTCCTTGGCAACGGGTAGGTTTTTTTTGTCTTACCTTGTCAAGTTTAATGATCGTGGCTCTCTAATTTGCGAGTTCGTGGCTGAACAGTAAACATGCGTTCCAAATTTGTATACCAACTTTTACCAACAAATTTTGGTTGTTCTCTACAGATCGATGTGATCGTCCACAAGCATGCCGACCTGGTCACGCTCATTAAATGGTTGGAGCATTCCTGCAAGCAGTTTTCCAAAACGGTTCACGGAAGGTTTTGGAAGCTTCTCATCCAATTTTGGGAAACTCCCACACTGTTTTTTTCCTTCCCTATTTTATGTTTTTCCTCCTATTTTTTCTTTTGCCTTTTCGTTTCATTTGGTTTTATCTTTTCCCTTTCTCTTTCTTATTTTCCTTTTCTTTATCTTTTGAAAAAATCATGAGTATTGTTTGAATTTGCAAACTCTTTTCAATCAATGAATATTTTTATACCTGCAAACATTTTTTGAATTCACAATTATTTTTAAATTCCTGGAATTGTTTTCAAAATTGCACATATTTTTAAATATGGAAATATTTTCTTGAAATTTTTAAATATGTTTTGAATGTTTGAACATTTTGATAACAAATTTTTAGATGCTCTATTTTTTAGAATTGATGAACATATTCCAGACTCGTAGACAGTTTTTTCATTACTTTTTTTGATTTCCAATTCATGAGCATTTTTTAATTGCACGAATGTTCTTGAAACATGTGAACAATTTTCAAATCCACAAACATATTTCCAACTTCTTGAAAATAAAAATTGTCAGAATTCGTGATTATTCATTTTGATTTTTGTATTTTTTTGGTTAATTTAATATTTTTCCAACTTCTTGAAACATGAGAACATATTCCGGTTAATTCAATATATTTCCTTGAAAATTCATGATATTTTTTTATTTTCATTTTTCTGAAGTAGCAACCATTTTTGAATTCGTGAACAGTTTTCAAACTTACACTTGTTTAATTTTCGAACCTTTTCTAATTCAGAAACATTTTTTTTTTGTAACAGTGGATGTTGACATTTTTTAACCGGCAAAAAACTTTTTTAAATGAAAATAATCCGGCCGAAATAAGAAGATGTACATCCGCAAAAAAAAGAAATAAGAAGATGCTGTGAAAAGTTAATGGAAAAAGAAAACAATAGGAACTCGACGCGGAGCGACGCGTCCGCTTTACAGCCCTCGGAACAGAACAACGTTCGGGTCGGGACAATTCAAAAGACCAAATCAGACCGTTGGAGCCTCCTCCCCTGCGCCCACCTCTCCTCCCCTTATTAAAACCTCGTCATCCACCCGAGGAGAGAGAATCCACCACGCCACCCACGCCACCGCCGCCGCCGCCGCCGCACCGGGTAGGTTTCGATATCTTGCTTTCTTGACGGTTCCTCGGCAGCGGCTCCTCGGCCTTCTCGATCTGATTACAACTCATCTTCCTGTTTGCCTCCCCTCAGATCCGCCTTTCCTTGCCTTGGTTGGCCGATCGATCCATGGACCGCCGGCCGCCGCTCGCCGTCTCGCCTCGTCGGCTCCGCCCGCGGCCGAGCTACGCCGCCGCCGCCCGCCTGCCCTTGGCGTCCTCCTTCCACATCCCCTCGCCAGGTACCACGTCG
>NC_057798.1:203573251-203844219 GCF_018294505.1 Triticum aestivum
TATGCATGAGAACAGCGGCTCAAGCATTTACTCCCTCCCTTCCTAAATATAAGTCTTTCTAGAGATTCCAATAGGGACTATATACGGATGTATATAGAAATATTTTAGAGTGTAAATTCACTCATTTTGCTCAGTATTTAGGCCCTTTTGGAATCTTTAGAAAGACTTATATTTAGGAACGGATAAAGTAGTAAGCTTTGTTGAATTGTTGCAAAACTATACTAAGGAATTAGCAGACTATAAATGTCCATGCCCGTAACATAAATAAATCAGTTATATTTATGTCTCAACTTATAACTAAAAAGATCTCAAAGATTAATAAGTTTGTTACTCTCTTAGTATGAACTACGATTAAACAAAATCATTCACAGTCAAAGGAATCTCTGGGATGCTTAGTCATCTACTAATTTTGTCTCATATATTTTGCGGTATTCAAATATGCTTAATCATAATGTTGAATAATAAATAACTACGTACATGCTTTCCCACCAGGCACTAAGAGCATCTCCAACCGCGCCGCCAGAACGGCCTTCCCAAACGATTTTTTCGCGCCGGCGCCGAAAAAACGGCCCAGTCGCGCTCCCAGGACGCTGAATTCCGCCGGCTCGGCCCGTTTTTGCGCCCGGCGATCGCAGGCCAAACCCGGCGCACTGGGGGCGCTCGGAGGCACCAGCGCAAGAGAAAAGCGCTCCTGGGGCCACATTGGCAGGCGAAAAGTCAAGCCACCCGTCCAGATTCGCCTCCTACCCCCCCCCCCCCCCGCACGCTCAGTCGTCACCCTGCGCCACCCGGCCAATCCCGGCGCCGTCCACCGCCAACCGCATCTAGGTAGACCATCTTCCCCCGGGAAAAAGAAGGGGTTTTGCCGAGGCTGCCTCTTCGCCGCCGTCCGGGCTGTCAAAGATGGGTAAAGCGTCTCAACCCTCCTAGGAGAGCCCGCATGGTCTTATATTGATTGTACGAGAGAAAACCCTCTCATAGGTGTTTACAGAATCGTTGATAACAGAAGAAAAGATAGGAAGTTAAAAGAGAGAGAAAACCTCCAACTAACTCTATCTACTCTAGAGATATGACTTGGCCTACAAGAGAGAATATTAGAGGGAGAGAGAGGCGTGACAACATGTCACGTCGCAATGTAAAATATATTTAACACCCTCCCTTAATCTAAACCTGCGCAAGTTAAGTTTACGTCTAAATTCTTCAAACGGTCTTGTGGCCAAAGCTTTTGTGAACCCATCAGCAACTTGATCCTTCGAATGAACAAACCGAATTTCCAATTCTTTGCTCGCAACCCTTTCTCTAACAAAGTGATAATCAATCTCAATATGTTTAGTCCTTGCATGAAAGACAGGATTAGAAGACAAATAAGTGGCACCAAGATTATCACACCAAAGGCAGGGAGTGGGTGAGTGATATATCCCAAGCTCTCGAAGCATGGATTTTAACCCACATGATCTCTGTTGTGGCATTTGACAATGCCTTGTATTCTGCCTCAGTACTGGATCTTCAAACTGTAGCCTGTTTCTTTGCACACCATGAGATCAAATTAGGTCCAAAGAAAACTGCAAAACCTCCTGTTGATCTCCTGTCATCTAAGCAACCTGCCCAGTCAGAATCAGAAAAAGCACTGACAAGTGTGGATGATGACTTGCTGAAAGTTAGGCCAACACTCAAGGTGTATTTCACATATCTCAGTATGCGTTTGGCAGCAATCCAATGATCTGTAGTTGGTGCATGAAGAAACTGACAAACCTTATTAACAGCAAAGGAAATGTGAGGCCTGGTCAGTGTCAAATACTGAAGTGCAGCTACCAAGCTTCTGTACTTGGTGCCATCCTCTTGACTCAAGGGCTGTCCTTCTGCAAGAGAAAGTTTTTCTGAACTGGACAATGGTGTGGGTGATGGTTTACAACCCTGCAAGCCAACTCTATTCAAAAGATCAGTTGCATGTTTTTCTTGAGAAAGATGAAGACCACCTTCGTTGTTTATCTTAACCTCGATACCTAGGAAGAAATGCAAGTCACCTAGATCCTTAAGAGCAAATTATGAATTCAAATCTTTCAACAAGGCAGAAACTGCTTCATTTGATGACCTTGTGACAATGATATCATCAACATAAATAAGCACAAATATAGATGTTTTGAACTTATTGTATATGAACAATGACGTATCAGACTTGGAGGGAACAAAACTCAGTGTTTGTAACTTAGAACTCAAGCACGAGTACCACGCTCTAGGTGCTTGCTTCAATCCATAAAGAGACTTATCCAGCCTGCAAACATGAAAAGGTTTGTTTTTGTCCTCAAACCCAGGAGGTTGTTTCATATATACTTCCTCTTCCAGAACACCATGAAGGAACGCATTTTGTACATCTAGCTACCTAAGACTCCATCCTCTAGATACGGAAATAGACAGAACAAAACGTATGCTAGCAGCTTTGACAACAGGGCTGAAATTATCTTCATAATCAATGCCATACCTCTGTTTGAATCCTTTTGCAACGAGTCTAGCCTTGTAACGATCGATGGTGCCATCTGCCTTTTTCTTTATCCGGAACACCCATTTGCAATCAATTAAATTTTTACCTCGCTGTGAAGGAACAAGATGCCATGTTTTATTTTTCTGAAGAGCTTGAAACTCTTCCTCCATAGCTTTCCTCCACTTGATATGCGTGCTTGCTTCCTGAAACATGTTGGGTTCTCCGGTAGAACAGGTCAGACCATATTTAACATTATAATTAACAGGTTGAATTACCCCGGCACGAAGCCTTGTAACTCGTGGCGTAACATGAGATGCGGGTACTGTAGCAGGAGAACCAGGAGACCCATGCATGTCCGCAGAAGATCCCACGAGCTGCTCCTGGACAGAGAATCCAAAGGATCCCGAGGCTGATACAGACCCTGCTGGTGACGTCGGATGTTCTGCGGCCAGATCGAGAGACGAGGTAGCTGTGGGCGGCGTAGACAATCCAGCCGGACACGCCTGATCGGGATAGGCCCCTGTCGTCTGTCGTCTGGTGTAGACCCACAGGGTCGGGCCAAACCGCGTGGTCGGCTGGGCTCGTGAAGGCGACCCCCCAGGTGGAGACGTGTCAAGCGAAGAGCGGCCGCCCGCATCGCCTGGTGAGGATTCGGTGGCACAGCGTGCCAGGCGCGGCTGCGATCCCGAAGTAGATGGCGGATGCGCTATCGCCACCGATCCCGAGGGGGATTCGGCTGTAGCTCTGTCCCCAAGCGGCGGACACATGAAATAACGACTGTTTGAGACATTTTCTTCATTGTTTTGCATCAAATTTTGTTGTAGAGTGTCACCACTGGATCCTACATCATCAGAAGCCTCAAAAACACGGTCAGGAGAGTTAGCCACATGGTCATTACAATTGTCGTCCCCATGAGATATGCCAGATAGATGTGGTGGAAGGAGAAGGATTTCTTGGCGGAGAAGAGCACCGACATTAGGGTGGAGATCTGTGAAAGGAAAAACAGTCTCATCGAAAACAACATCACGAGAGATATATACTCGACCGGTAGGAATATCAAGGCATTTGACACCTTTGTGTTGGGCACTATACCCCAAGAAAACACATTGTCTTGAGCGAAAACTAAGTTTGCGAGTATTATAAGGACGAAAATTAGGCCAGCAAGCACAGCCAAAAACACGAAGTGAATGATAGTTCGGTCGAGTATGAAGAAGGCGTTGCATGGGTGTTTCATTGTTAATGACACGACTAGGAAGCATATTAATAAGATGGACTGCCGTAAGGAATGCCTCGTCCCAAAATTTAAGAGGCATGGAGGCACCTGCAAGAAGGGCAAGCCCTACTTCAACAATGTGCCTATGCTTCCGTTCGGAAGAGCCATTTTGTTGGTGCGTGTGAGGGCATGAAACATGATGAGAAACACCCAACTTTTGAAAGAAGGAGTTTAGCTTCTCATACTCGCCACCCCAATCATATTGGACAGCGAGAATTTTGGTGTCAAATTGTCGTTCAACAAGTGCTTGAAAGTTATGGAAAACTTGGAAAACGTCGGAACATTTCTTAAGAAGATAAATCCAAGTGAATTTACTGTAGTCATCTATGAAACTAACATAATAAGTATGTCTACCAACAGAAGATGGGGCTGGACCCCAGACATCAGAAAAAAAAAGTTGTAAAGGTTTGGTAGAAATACTAGTAGAAACTGGATATGGTAACTGATGGGCTTTCGCCTTTTGACAAGAATCAAAAATAGTTTCAAGACTACGCTCACCAACACATGGGAGCTGATTATTTCTAAGCACTTGTTGAACAATAACAAAAGAGGGGTGTCCTAATCTCGCATGCCACCGTTCCGATGAAAGTTTGATAACGCCACAAACTTGTTTATTGAATCTTCTAAACTGGGGAATCAAAGGGTAAAGCCCATGCACGCATCTACCGCGGTAGAGAATGTTCCTCGTGGCCTGATCACGAATCAAAAATAAATATGGGTGAAACTCAAGAAAAACTTTGTTGTCTATGGCAATGCGGTGAACGGAAAGGAGATTTTTTTTCAGTTTGTGGAACATGCAAAATATTTTGAGATGAATATTGCGATGAGGGGTAGTGACAATTGCATGACCAACATGATCTATCATCATACATTCACCGTTTGCATTGTGAACTTGGTCTTGGCCATGGTACTTCTCGTGCATGGTGACCTTCTCTAGCTCATTGGTGATATGATTCGTGGTGCCGGAGTCAACGTACCAATTTGTGTCCACTCCGTATGAGGTGTCTGCAGCTGCTGCAACTTTCTTGCGTTGGGAATTGTTCTCGGCATAGCGCCAGTCACAATCCTTGGCAATGTGATTATTCTTTTTACAAATTTGACATTTATTTTCATACTCATCGTAACCTTGCAACGGGCGTCCCCTGTTGTTGTTGTAGAAGGGGCGCCGATTGGTGTTGCTGGAGTTGTAGTTGTTGCTGTTGCGTTGGTAGTGGCCGCCATCACCGTCGTCGCCGCCGCCGGTGTTGCCATTGTTGCTGTAGTGGTTGTTGCGTTGGTAGTGTCCGCCACCACGCCCTGATCATTCCTTTGCTTCCATAAGTGCCAGCACACAAGCATCACCATATTATCAAAAGCATTGCGGTTTTCCTTGTCAAGTCGTTTTGGGTTAATGCCCACCATAACTCCAAATTGTCGTTCACCACCGGTGTTAGGGCAGGATCAGTCCTCATGCTAGATAGGATCTTATGCCACACTTGACGCGAGTAGACGCACTGGACCAGTAGATGATCAACGTTATCCTCCTCCTGGCCACATAGGTAACATGGCGAGGGGTTATCCTGCAACCCATGTTGAAGCCTCTGATCAGATGTCCATATTATATGTTGAATAGCGAGCCACATGAAGATCTTGCAAGTGAGGGGTGCCCAGTGATAACCCACAAGTATAGGGGATCGCAACAGCTTTCGAGGGTAGAGTATTCAACCCAAAAATTTTTGATTCAAAACAAGGGGAGCCAAAGAATATTCTTGAGTATTAGCAGTTGAGTTGTCAATTCAACCACACCTGGATAACTTAGTATCTGCAGCAAAGTATTTAGTAGCACAAGTGGTATGATAATAAAGGTAACGGTAGCAACAGTAAAGATAAATGTTTTTGGGTTTTTGTAATAGTTGTAACAGTAGCAACGGAAAAGTAAATAAGCAAAGAACAATATGTGAAAATCTCGTAGGCAATGGATCAGTGATGGATAATTATGTCGAATGCGATTCCTCATGCAATAATTATAACATAGGGTGATATAGAACTAGCTCCAATTTATCAATGTAATGTAGGCATGTATTCCGTAAATAGTCATACGTACTTATGGAAAAGAACTTGTGTGACGTCTTTTGTCCTACCCTCCTGTTGAAGCGGGGTCCTTGAGGAAACTAAGGGATATTAAGGCCTCCTTTTAATAGAGAACCGGACCAAAGCATTAACACATAGTGAATATATGAACTCCTCAAACTACGGACATCACCGAGAAGTATCCCGATTATTGTCACTTCGGGGTTGTCGGATCATAACACATAATAGGTGACTATAGACTTGCAAGATAGGATCACGAACACACATATATTCATGAAAACATAATAGGTTTAGATCTGAAATCATGGCACTCGGGCCCTAGTGACAAGCATTAAGCATAGCAAAGTCATAGCAACATCAATCTCAGAACATAGTGGATACTAGGGATCAAACCCTAACAAAACTAACTTGATTACATGGCAAATCTCATCCAACCCATCACCGTCCAGCAAGCCTACAATGGAATTACTCACGCACGGTGGTGAGAATCATGAAATTGCTGATGGAGGATGGTTGGTGATGACGACGGCGACGAATCCCCCTCTCCAGAGCCCCGAACGGACTCCAGATCAGCCCTCCCGAGAGAGATTAGGGCTTGGCGGTGGCTCCGTGTCGTGAAACGCGATGAAACTTTCTCCTTGATTTTTTTCTCCCCAAGACGGAATATATGGAGTTGGAGTTGAGGTCGGAGGAGGTCCAGGGGGTCCACATGATAGGGGGCCGCGCCCTAGGGGGGCGCGCCCCCTGTCTCGTGGACAAGCCATGGGCCCCCTGGCACTAATTCTTTCGCCAAAAATTCTTATTAAATCTGAAAAGTGCCTCCGTGGATTTCCAGGACATTCCAAGAACTTTTCTATTCTACGCATAAAACAACATCATGGCAGTTCTGCTGAAAACAGCGTCAGTCCGGGTTAGTTTCATTCAAATCATGCAAGTTAGAGTCCAAAACAAGGGCAAAAGTGTTTGGAAAAGTAGATAGGTTGGAGACATATCAACTCCCCGAAGCTTAAACCTTTGCTTGTCCTCAATCAATTCAGTTGATAAACTGAAAGTGATAAGGAAAAACGTTTACAAACTCTGTTTTCTCTTGTTGTTGTAACATGAAAAGCGAGCATTCAAGTTTCAGCAAATATTATGAACTAACCATACTAACAATAACACATAGGTCTCACAATTACTCATATCAATAACATAATCAGCTAGCGAGCCATAATAATAAAACTCGGATGACAACACTTTCTCAAAATAATCATAACATGATATAACAAAATGGTATCTTGCTAGCCCTTTCTGAGACCGCAAAACATAAATGCAGAGCACCTTTAAAGATCAAGGACTGACTAAACATTGTAATTCATGGTAAAAGAGATCCAGTCAAGTCATACCCAATATAAACCAATAGTAATGAATGCAAATGATAGTGTGCTCTCCAGCGGGTGCTTTTTAATAAGAAGGGTGATGACTCAACATAAAAGTAAATAGATAGGCCCTTCGCAGAGGGAAGCAGGGATTTGTAGAGGTGCCAGAGCTCGATTTTAAAACAGAGATTGAATAACATTTTGAGCGGCATACTTTCGCTGTCAACGCAACAACTATGAGATGGCTGTATCTTCCATACTACATGCATTATAGGCAGTTTCCAAATAGAATGGTAAAGGTTTATACTCCCCCAACCACCAACAAGCATCAATCCACGGCTTGCTCGAAACAACGAGTGCCTCCAACATACAACAGCCCTGGGGGGAGTTTTGTTTAATTATTTTGATTTGCTTTGATCTTTTTGGATCATGGGACTGGGCATCCCGGTTACCGGCCCTTTCTCGTGAGTGAGGAGCGGAGTCCACTCCTCTTGAGAATAACCCACCTAGCATGGAAGATATAGGGAGCCCTAGTTGAAACATGAGCTGCTCGAGTATACAAAACAGAATTTCATTTGAAAGTTTGGAGTTTGGCACATGCAAATTTACCTGGAATAGCAGGTAAATACCGCATATAGGAAGGTATAGTGGACTCATATGGAACAACTTTGGGGTTTAAGGAGTTTGGATGCACAAGCAGTATTCCCGCTTAGTATAGGTGAAGGCTAGCAAAATACTGGGAAGCGACCAACTGAGAGAGCGACAACAGTCGTAAACATGCATTAAAATTAATTTACACTGAGTACAAGCATGAGTAGGATATAATCTACCATGAACATAAATATCATGAAGGCTATGTTGATTTGATTCAACTACATGTGTGAACATGTGCCAAGTCGAGTCACTTAATACATTCAAAGGAGGATATCATCCCATCATACCACATCATAATCATTCTAATAGCATGTTGGCACGCAAGGTAAACCATTATAACTCATAGCTAATCAAGCATGGCACAAGCAACTATAATCTCTAAATGTCATAGCAAATATGTTTACTTCATAATAGCTGACTTAGGAACGATGAATAATCATATTTACAAAAACAAGAGAGGTCGAGTTCATACCAGCTTTCTCATCCCAATAAGTCCATCATATATCATCATTATTGCCTTTCACTTGCACGACCGAACGATGTGTATAATAATAAGAGTGTACGTGCATTGGACTAAGCTGGAATCTGCAAGCATTCAACTCAAGAGAGAAGACAAGTAATATAGGCTCTAAGTTAAATAAACAATCATGCATAGAAGAGCCACTAAACATTTTCAATATAGTCTTCTCGACCCCCAAAGGAAAGAAAAGAAAATAAAACTATTTACACGGGAAAGCTCCCAACAAGTAAGAAGAAGAACTAGAAATCTTTTGGGGTTTTCATTTTAATTCTACTACAAGCATGGAAATTAAACTAACTAATTTTTTTGGTTTTTCTTAAGGTTTATCAAACACACAAGAAGAAAACTAGAAAAAGAAATTTAAACTAGCATGGATAATACAATGAAAGAGTATGAGCACCGACGACTAGTGTGTGAACATGAATGTAAAGTCGGTGAGAAATACGTAGTCCCCCAAGCTTAGGCTTTTGGCCTAAGTTGGTCTAATACCAATGACCGCATGACTGATATCCATAAGTGAAACTGGGGTAGTACTGAGATGCAGAGGCGACCGCCTCCTGAGCAGCAGCGTGTTGGCGAGCTGCCTCCATTCCCCTCTCATATTCAGTTGCTTCTTCCCTGGTGACAACATATCTTCCTTTTGTCTGATAATCAAAAAGGTAGGGAGCAGGAAGAGTAACAGGGACGACGTTACGTCTGTTATAGGTTGGTCGATAATGGAGAATTGTTCATTCCTCTCAAGAAAATGATGATCAAACATAGCTTCTTTATTGAAATAAACAGGAGGTACAATCATATACCCCTCTCATGGAGCTATATTAAGAAAATTAGCCACACGGGTTGCATAAATTCCTCCAAAGAAATCTCCCCTTCTACTATTATTCTGCAACCTACGTGCAACTATTGCCCCCAAGTTATAACGTTTATAACCTGACACAGCACTCTTGAGGACACAAAGATCAGGGGCACACATGTGACATACTTCGTCCTTACCGTTAATGCATCTACCAATAAAGAGAGCAAAGTAATGTATAGCAGGAAAATGAATGCTCCCTATGGTAGCTTGTGTTACGTCCCTAGATTCTCCCACAGTAATACTAGCAAGAAAATCTCTAACTTCATATTTGGGAGGATCATTAATATTACCCCACTGCGGGAGTTTGCAAGCAGTTGTGAAGTCCTCTAAATCCATGGTATAAGATGTATCATAAATATCAAACATAAATTTGCGTCCCTTGGCAAATTAACATCTTGTTCACGTATAGCAATCCTTGGCCCTTTCTTTGCCGAGGAACCACCTTGGTACATTCTTCTAAGCATATTTATTTTTCTGAAAATTTCTGAAATTTTAGTAACTTCAAAACAAAAGTGAATAAAACTAAACAAGATTGATAGCAACTACTCCTACAAGTGCCTAGAGCCTATATCATGCATTGGAATTGCTTGGGACCTCAAAAATTAACATGCAAGCTCAAGAACATGGTCACCTAAGCAGCAAAAATTTGCAATGAATAAAGCACTAGAACAAAAACTAATTGGACCAATGGAGGAGTCACATACCAAGAAGCAATCTCCCAAAGCAGTTTTGCGAATGGAGCTTTGAGCTAAGAGATCAAAAATCACAGCAAAACGAGCTAGAACTCGGGCTTGAGCTGGATGGGGATTTTTTTTGGGTAGAAGATTAAGTTTGTGGGTGCTGGCATAAGTGGAGGGGGGCCACCAGGGGCCCACGAGACAAGGGGGCGCGCCCTACAGGGGGGGCGCCCTCCTCTCTCGTGGCCTGGTGCTTGCCCCTCCTGTAGTGTTTTCAGTGCCTAAAATCCTCAAATATTCCAAAAAAAATCATACTAAATTTGCAGGGCATTTGGAGCAATTTTATTTTTGGACTATTTTTTAATGCCCGGATAATTCAGAAAACAGACGGATAATACTATTTTTGCTTTATTTGTTCTAAATAACAGAAAGTAAAAAGAGGGTACATAAGGTTGTGCCTTCTAGTTTCATCCATCTCGTGATCATCAAAATGAATCCAATAACAAGGTTGATCAAGTCTTGTTAACAAACTCATTCCGAATAACACGGAGCCGGAGAAATTTCAAATAACACTAAGTTACCTCAACGGGGATATGAAAATCCCCAACGATAAGAATATCATACTTTTTCTTGGCAGTAGGGAGAGGAAATTCAAAACCTCCAAAAATGATAGTTGGAACTTTTTCAATAGAATTGATGCTATGAACTTGAGATTGTTTCCTCGGAAAGTGTACTATATGCTCATTACCATTAACATGAAAAGTGACATTGCCTTTGTTGCAATCAATAACAGCCCCTGCAGTATTAAGAAAAGGTCTACCAAGGATAATAGACATAATATCGTCCTCGGGAATATCAAGAATAACAAAGTCCGTTAAGATAGTGACATTTGCAACCACAACAGGCACATCCTCACAAATACCGACAGGTATAGCAGTTGATTTATCATCCATTTGCAACGATATTTCAATAGGTGTCAACTTATTCAATTCAAGTCTACGATATAAAGAGAGAGACATAACACTAACACCGGCTCCAAGATCACATAAAGCAGTTCTAACATAATTTCTTTTAATAGAGCATGGTATAGTTGGAACACCCGGATCTCCAAGTTTCTTTGGTATTCCACCCTTAAAAGTGTAATTAGCAAGCATGGTGGAAATTTCAGCTTCCGGTATCTTTCTTTTATTTCTGATGATATCTTTCATATACTTAGCATAAGGATTTACTTTCAACATATCAGTTAAGTGCATATGTAAGAAAATAGGTCTAATCATTTTAGCAAAGCGCTCAAAATCCTCATCATCCTTTGACTTGGATGGTTTAGGAGGAAAGGGCATGGGTTTCTGAACCCATGGTTCTCTTTCTTTACCGTGCTTCCTAGCATCAAAATCTCTCTTATGATAACGTTGATTCTTTGATTGTGGGTTATCAAGATCAACAACAGGTTCAATATCTACATCATTGTCTTTGCTAGGTTGAGCATCAACATGAACATTATCATTAACATTATCACTAGGTTCATGTTCATCACCTGATTGTGTTTCAGCGTCAGAAATAGAAATATCATTGGGATTCTCAGGTGTGACTACAGTAGGTTCACTAGAAGCATGCAAAGTTCTATCATTTTTCTTTTTCTTCTTTTAAAAAGAACTAGGTGCCTCTAAATTATTTCTCTGAGAATCTTGCTCGATTCTCTTAGGGTGGCCTTCAGGATACAAGGGTTCCTGAGTCATTCTACAAGTTCTAGTAGCCACTCTGACAGCAATGTCATTTTTATTATTCAATTCCTCAAGCAAATTATTTTGAGCTTTAAGTACTTGCTCAGCTTGAGTAGCAACCATAGAAGCATATTTGCTAACGCGGTGAAGTTCAGTTTTAACTCTAGCCAGATTATCACCTACGCGTCCTATCTCGAAAGCATTATACTTTAACTCTCTACCAACATAAGCATTAAAACTTTCTTGTCTAGCCATAAAGTCATCAAATTCATCTAAGCATGGGCAATGAAATTTAGTAGAGGGTATTTCAACTTTATCATATCTATAGAGAGAATTTACCTGTACTACCTGTGTCGGGTTATCAAGACAATATGGTTCTTCAGGCGGTAAATTAAGACCATGTATTTCTTCAATAGGGGGTAAATTCTTAACATCTTCAGCTTTAATACCTTTTTCTTTCATTGATTTCTTTGCCTCTTGCATATCTTCAGGACTGAGAAATAAAACACCTCTCTTCTTCGGAGTGGGTTTAGGAATAGGCTCAGGAGTTGGCTCAATTGGTTCAGGAATTACTTCAGGAACTGGCTCGGGAAGAGTCCAATTATTTTCATTAGTCAACATATTATTCAATAATATTTCAGCTTCGTCGACTGTTCTTTCCCTGAAAACACAACCAGCACAACTATCCAAGTAATCTTTGGAAGCATCGGTTAGTCCATTATAAAAGATATCAAGTATTTAATTTTTCATAAGAGGATGATCAGGCAAAGCATTAAGTAACCGGAGAAGCCTCCCCCAAGCTTGTGGGAGACTCTCTTCTTTGATTTGCACAAAATTATATATTTCCTGCAAGACAGCTTGTTTCTTATGAGCAGGGAAATATTTAGCAGAGAAGTAATAAATCATATCCTGGGGACTACGCACACAACCAGGAGCAAGAGAATTATACCAAGTCTTAGCACCACCCTTTAATGAGAACGGAGATATCTTAAGGATATATAAATAGCGAGACTTCTCATCATGAGTAAACAGGGTGGCTATATCATTCAACTTGGTAAGATGTGCCACAACAGTTTCAGATTCAAGGCCATAAAAAAGGATCAGATTCAACTAAAGTAATAATATCAGGATCAACAGAGAATTCATAATCCTTATCAGTAACACAGATAGGTGAAGTAGCAAAAGCAGGATCGGGTTTCATTCTAGCATTAAGAGACTGCTGCTTCCATTTAGCTAATAATTTCTTAAGATCATTTCGATCATTGCGAGCAAGAATTTCCATAGCAGCTTTTTCATTCATAACATAACCCTTAGGAACAACAGGTAATACATAATCATTGGGGGGACCTTCGTCATCACTATCATCAGTAATAGGATCTTTAGTAATTTCATTCCCCCTAAATCTAGCAAGTTGTTAATCAAGAAATTCACCTAATGGCAAAGTAGTATCACACACATAAGTAGTTTCATCATGCATAGCAGAAGTGGCATCATCAATAACATGTGACATATCAGAATTCATAGCAGTAGCAGGTTTAGGTGTCGCAAGCTTACTTATAACGGAAGGAGAATCTAGTGTAGAGCTAGATGGCAGTTCCTTACCTCCCCTCGTAGTTGAGGGCAAAATAGTAGTTCGATCGTCTTTCAAGTTCTTCATAGTGATCAACAGATATAAATCCCAAGTGACTCAGAGAATAAAGCTATGCTCCCCGGCAACGGCGCCAGAAATTAGTCTTGATAACCCACAAGTATAGGGGATCGCAACAGTTTTCGAGGGTAGAGTATTCAACCCAAATTTATTGATTCGACACAAGGGGAGCCAAAGAATATTCTTGAGTATTAGCAGTTGAGTTGTCAATTCAACCACACATGGATAACTTAGTATCTGCAGCAAAGTGTTTAGTAGCAAAAGTGGTATGATAATAAAGGTAACGGTAGCAACAGTAAAGATAAATGTTTTTGGGTTTTTGTAATAGTTGTAACAGTAGCAACAGAAAAGTAAATAAGCGAAGAACAATATGTGAAAAGCTCGTAGGCAATGGATCAGTGATGGATAATTATGCCGGATGCGATTCCTCATGCAATAGTTATAACATAGGGTGATATAGAACTAGCTCCAATTTATCAATGTAATGTAGGCATGTATTCCGTAAATAGTCATACGTGCTTATGGAAAAGAACTTGTATGACGTCTTTTGTCCTACCCTCCCATTGAAGCGGGGTCCTTGCGGAAACTAAGGTATATTAAGGCCTCCCTTTAATAGAGAACCGGACCAAAGCATTAACACATAGTGAATACATGAACTCCTCAAACTACGGTCATCACCGAGAAGTATTCCGATTATTGTCACTTCGGGGTTGTCGGATCACTACACATAATAGGTGACTATAGACTTGCAAGATAGGATCAAGAACACACATATATTCATGAAAACATAATAGGTTCAGATCTGAAATCATGGCACTCGGGCCCTAGTGACAAGCATTAAGCATAGCAAAGTCATAGCAACATCAATCTTAGAACATAGTGGATACTAGGGATCAAACCCTAACAAAACTAACTTGATTACATGGTAAATCTCATCCAACCCATCACCGTCCAGCAAGCCTACGATGGAATTACTCACGCGCGGCGGTGAGCATCATGAAATTGGTGATGGAGGATGGTTAGTGATGACGACGACGATGAATCCCCCTCTCCGGAGCCCCGAACGGACTCCAGATCAGCCCTCCCGAGAGAGATTAGGGCTTCGTGGCGGCTCCGTGTCGTGAAACGCGATGAAACTTTCTCCTTGATTTTTTTCTCCCCGAGACGGAATATATGGAGTTGGAGTTGAGGTCAGAGGAGGTCCATGGGGCCCACGAGATAGGGGGTCGTGCCCTAGGGGGGCCTGTCTCGTGGACAGGCCGTGGGCCCCCTGGCACTAATTCTTTTGCCAAAAATTCTTATTAAATCTGAAAAGTGCCTCCATGGATTTCCAGGATATTCCGAGAACTTCTCTTTTCTACACATAAAACGACATCATGGTAGTTCTGCTGAAAACAGCATCAGTCCGGGTTGGTTTCATTCAAATCATGCAAGTTAGAGTCCAAAACAAGGGCAAAAGTGTTTGGAAAAGTAGATACGTTGGAGAAGTATCACCCAACACTTCCATATCCACCTCGCATAGGTTACCATGATCGCACCTTTGAAGAGCATTTGGTAGGCGGAGGCCGGCATATATACTTGCTTGGCATTCCAGGGCCAAACCGCCTCATCTCGCTCATTGGGATTAAGCTGTGCAACAATTGCGATCTCCCAGAGCCTGATACATTGCACTAGCTCCTCCATGGATAACTCTCTTGTGCTATCTGAGGTCCAGCGGTGGTTGAGCAGTCCATCATGCACTGTACTCTTGTTCGTTGTTTGCGTGCGAACCTTGCCCCAGATGTTCGGAGCTATCTCCCTGGCTTTCGCACCTCCCATCCATCTGTTTTTCCAAAACAACACCTTGTTTCCGTCCTCAAGTTTCAAGTGGACCAGACTATCAAAAGCCGCCTGTACTTGTGGATCCTTGGCCATCAGGAGCCCATGTCACGGTCGGCTTGAATCGGTACGCCTAAGCTATTCCCAACACAATCTTAAGGCTAGGCCTTGACGGTTTAAATCTAGCAGCCCGAGTCCACCAAGCTCCTTGGGCCTGCACACTCTTTGCCAGGCCACTAAACACTTCCCTCCGTGGATCTCTTCTGATCCTTCCCAGAAAAAAGCCATGCAGCGTTTGTTCACTTGCTCGATAGCCCATTTTGGAGCATCCGCTATAATAAGATGGTGGGTAGGGCACGCCATCACCACATCATGCACAAGCATTGGTCGTCCTGCTCTAGTGATAAGCCCCTTCTGCCAGCTTGGCATGAAGTTAAGCACATATTATCCGATCGACAGTTACACTTGAAAATCCTGGCATCCTCTTTGCATAGGCGCAAAAGGAGAAGTTCAGCGTCTAGGTTTTTTTTGCTGTACAAGATAAAAATTTAGCGGAATGAGCGCCAATTTGGGAGTTTGTTAGCGCATGTGTTAGCGGCTCGCGTTGAAAGCGCCTAGTATTGTAAATGCTCTTAGGAAGTTATACACAAAAGATTTGTTTGAAACCATAACCATGTCCGAACTGAGTTAATCATGAACGTCTCAATATTAGCCAGGTAGTTATGTAGCACATACCTACATATATCTGCATCATACCCTGTGCTACCTCTTGAGCTTGTGTTGGCTTTTCCCTTAAGGAGGAAAGGGTGATGCAGCAAAGTAGCGTAAGTATTTCCCTCAGTTTTGAGAACCAAGGTATCAATCCAGTAGGAGACGACGCACAAGTCATCTAGTACCTGCACAAACAATCAAGAACCTTGCAACCAACGTGATAAAGGGTTGTCAATCCCTTCATGGTCACTCACAAAAGTGAGATCTAATAGAGACAGTAAAGTAAATATTTTTGGTGTTTTTGTTGTATGGATTGGGAAGTAAAGATTGCAAAATAGTAAATGAGATGTGATATAATGAAAAAGAGATGTAATATAATAGAAAAGAGACCCGAGGGCCATAGGTTTCACTAGTGGCTTCTCTCAAAATGGCATGTATCATGGTGGGTGAACAAATTACTGCCGAGCAATTGATAGAAAAGCGCATAGTTATGAAGATATCTAAGACAATGATCATGAATATAGGCATCACGTCTGTGTCAAGCAGACCAAAATGATTCTGCATCAACTACTATTACTCCACACATCGACCGCTATCTAGCATGCATCTAGAGTATTAAGTTCATAAGAACGAAGTAATGCATTAAGCAAGATGGCATGATGTAGAGGGATAAACTCAAGCAATATGATATAAACCCCATCTTTTTATCCTCAATGGCAACAATTCAATACGTGCCTGCTGCCCCTACTGTCACTGGGAAAGGACACCGCAAGATTGAACCAAAAGCTAAGCACTTCTTCCATTGCAAGAAAGATCAATCTAGTAGGCCATACTAAACTGATAATTCGAAGAGACTTGCAAAGATATCAAATCATGCATATAAGAATTCAGAGAAGAACCAAATAATATTCATAGATAATCTTGTTCATAAATCCACAATTCATCGGATCTCGGCAAACACACCGCAAAAAGGTATTACATCGAATAGATATCCAAGAACATCAAGGAGAACTTTGTATTGATAATCAAAGAGAGAGAAGAAGTCATCTAGCTAATAACTATGGACCCGAAGGTCTGTGGTAAACTACTCACGCTTCATCGGAGAGGAAATGGTGTTGAGGTAGAAGCCCTCCGTGATTGATTCCGCCTCCGGTAGATCGCCGGCAAAGGCCCCAAGATGGGATCTCACGGGTACAGAAGGTTGCGGCGGTGGAAAAGTGGTTTCGTGGCTCCCCCTGATGTTTCTAGGGTATAAGAGTATATATAGGCGAAAGAAGTACGTCGGTGGAGCTACGAGGGGCCCACGAGGGTGGGGGCGCGCCCTCCTGCCTCGTGGATGCCTCGTGGCATTTCTGACTTTAATTCCAAGTCTTCTGGTTTGCTTTTGCTCCAAGAATGATCATCGCGAAGGTTTCATTCCGTTTGGTATTCCTTTTCTGCAAAACTCTAAAATAGGCAAAAAAAATACAGAAACTCGCACTAGGCCTCCGGTTAATAGGTTAGTCCCAAAAAAAATATAAAAGAGCATATTAAAGCCCATAAAACATCCAAAACAGATAATATAATAGCATGAAACAATCAATAATTCTAGATACGTTGGAGACATATCACCCTGTTATGTGCAATTTGGTTTTGGTCCTCATTGGGTTCCATTCGCAAATTTGATTTTGAATCTATTTTGGAATTATTGCAATCCAACA
This sequence comes from Triticum aestivum, assembly GCF_018294505.1. NCBI lineage: Eukaryota > Viridiplantae > Streptophyta > Magnoliopsida > Poales > Poaceae > Triticum > Triticum aestivum. The sequence goes on from NC_057798.1 coordinate 203,590,737, forward strand.
CGGGGTTCTAGCAGCTCGTTGATATCCCCCAAGTAGATTGAAACTGGAATTTACAGCGGGAAAGTAATCTACAAGGGTTTCTAGCGGCCCATTGATATCCCTCAAGAGCAAGGAAGTGCGACAATTTTTTATGACAAGTATTATAACAATAGTTTATAATTTAAGCAGTTTATTTGTCAATTCATCCCACCTAAAACAAGTAGTTGTTTAAGGGAGTCTATTTGTAACAATGACAATCGAGTAATTTTTAGTATTTTGTAGGTTCGTCATCATGTAGAGGGGTCTCCTTTTACCTTGTCTCGAGGCAGAACTTGGAGCTTGGGCTTCATCTGGACTAGGCCCAACTTGTTGCAATAACTGGTTTGGGTCCGTGTCACCGGAATCAAGCTTGTCAATTTTCCCGATGGCCCGGCGGCTACTAGTCCACGTCTATGGGTGACGGAGGAGCGGCTAGCGGCCGGAATCTGACGCACAGTAGATCCCGAATGGGGATGCCGGCGGGGCTACTACAGTCATCCGGAGCGGTATGTTCGTGCGGTCAAAATCGAGCCAGGGCGATCAGGGGCAGAGACGCGACGCGGTGGGAGAAAGTTTCATCGTGGCAATTGGGCATGCGCGCAACGGTTTTGCGTTCCCAGCAGATGCTGCGCATGCAACATATCTATATTTTTTTTGCTACCTCAAAACAGGACCACAAGAAAATACAGATTGTGGGCAATTATTATTATATGGCTGATGTTGGAGATGCTTTAAAATCACAAACATATTGTTCACCTGTTTTACTTTTGCATGGTAGTACGTGTATCATTCATATAATAAACGTTAAGTTACAAACCACATATATATTGACACGACAAAACTGAAAAGACAACAGAATGCTGGTCTTCACACAAAGGACCACCAGTCAAGAAATGTAGATACAATGAAGACCGAAGAATTTCCTGAGCTTGACCGCAACGCTTGTCACCTGCCTCTGACACCATCGTAGTAGCCACCAAAATAAAATATGATGGATCATCTTCTCACCCGAGCTCGATGCATCTTCATTGCTTATATGCAGCTTCTCACACCTTCCAAGCGGCTTATCAAAGGCAAAGCTATTGACGAAGAATCTGACAGAGGTAGTGACATGCCATCGAACTCTAGATTTGACACCCCATGTTCGGAAATGTTGCATGGAAAACAAAAAAAAATCTATGCACACGCAACATCTATCCATGGAGATGGATAGCTAGGAGAGGGGGAGAGCATCTTCATACCCTTAAAGATCGCTAAGCAGAAGCATTTATCAACGTGGTTGATGTAGTCATACACTGTGACGCCCGGATATTTAGGCTACAGTAATTCCACGCTAATGATGCCATGTAACCTCGGTTACTGTTGTTAATCTCGCGATGGTTCAAAAATGATTCAAATTCAAATTTAAAATCAAGTCAAACAATTAAAGTTTTCAAAGGTCAAAACTAAAATGTTCTTAATATGACAAATAAATCATGGATATTATTGGTGGAGAAACAACATCTTTATAAGATATTTAAATACACTAAAGTGATTAAAACTACATCAAAACAATTAGTTATACTCCTAATATATTTTACCAAACACTAAACTATTTTATTTCTGAGGTAAAACTTCTTAGAACAGTGGATTATTTTGACACACTATTTTTGGGGCTATTTTCATATTTTACTAAACCAAAAATAAAGTGCAACTAAAATAAAACAGAAAAGAAAATTAAATAAAAACAAAGCAAACTAACAAAAAAAACTAAACTAAAATAAAAGAGAACCCCCCCCCACTGGACCCCTTGGCCAACTGGGCCAATGGCCCAGCCGGCCAGCTCACTGGCCCAACCGCCCCCCCGCACCACTTAACCCCCCACCCATGACCGAACCCTAGGGCCCAACCCCCACTCCCCCACGTTCCCCCACCCTCTCCCTCCAGCGCCGCCAGGGGAGAGCCCCACGCACAACCCCCCCCCCCCCCCCATTCTCTCTCGTCTCTCTCCCTTCCCCCCCCCATGTGCGGATCCCATCGGTGGCAACCGCCGCCCCCGACGCCTTGCACCCGCGCCGTCGCCGGAACCACGCCGCCGACGCCCACCGCTCGACCCCGTCGCCCTTGGATCCCATCGCCGTCGCTCGGAACGCCCCTCGCTGGAAGCATCGCCGCCGGCCTCCTCGAGCTCCTCCTCGACCCGATACCGTCGCCCGTTGTCGCCACCACCACGTCGCCGGCCTGCCTCCTTCTCCTCCTCCCCAGCGGCTACATCGCGCCGTCTCCGTCCTCGTCATCAATCATCGCGACCCCGGGCTCCGGCGCCTCCCCGAGCTCATTTTTAGCACAACTACAGGGCCCCGTGAGCACGCTTCCCCCCCATTCCCCCTCTGTTCCGTCGCTGTTTCGCCATGGCTGCGCGCTCACCGTGGCCGCGTGCTCGCCGTGTCTGCGCGCGCCCCTGCTAGCCGGCCCTGACCGCGTTCCGCCTGGCCCCCCCCGCTGCTTGCCGCCTTGGGGCTCCGACCCTCGCCGGTCTCGCTGTCGTCGCCCGGTCCGGCGCCTCGCCTCGCCCAGCCTGCTTCACCGCCGCTGGCTGGACCGGCCCCCGCCGCGCCGCTGGTTTCGTCCGAGGCCAGCGGCCGTGCTCGTTCCACCGGGCGCTCGTGGCCATGCCCCTGCGCCCGAAACCCAGTGCCTGTTAAGCCCCCTGCCTATGACAAAGGGGCCCCACGCCCCTGAGAACGAAAATTTTAAAAGAGGATTTATTAAAAATAATATATAAAATAAATAAAATAAATAAATAGATGATAATAATTTAATTAATTAATTAATTAAGGAATTAATTAAGTTAACTAATCATAATTACATTAACCTAACTAACTAATTAGTTTAATTAAACAGTAGTTAGATTAGTTAAACACTAATTAGCCTAAACAGTCTATGACCAGTGGGTCCCACACGTCAGATTGACCAGTCAACACCCCTGTTGACTGCTGACGTCATGCTGACGTCAGCAAACACTATTCTGGATAATGTTAATTTAAATAATTAATTAAAATCAGAAAATGATTTAAATCTTTAGAAAATCATATCTTTTAATCCGTAACTCGGATGAAAATATTTTCAACATGAAAGTTGCTCAGAACAAGGAGACGACTCCGGATACGCAGTCCGTTCGTCCGCCACACCCCTCTAACCTATCGAACCCGCAACTTTCCCCCTCCGGCTCCTCTGCCCGAAAACACGAAACACCGGGAATACTTTCCCGGATGTTTTCCCCCCTTCACCGGTATCACCTATTACCGCGTTAGGGCACACCGAACACCGCGTATTGCCTTGTTATATTTTGTGATGCTTTGTTTGCTCTGTATTCATTATTTCTTCCCCCTCTTCTCTCCGGTAGACTACGAGACCGACGCTGCTGCTGCCCAGTTCGACTACGGAGTTGACGACCCCTCTCTCTTGCCAGAGCAACCAGGCAAGCCCCCCCCCCCTTGATCACCAGATATCGCCTATTCTACTCTATACTGCTTGCATTAGAGTAGTGTAGCATGTTACTGCTTTCGTTAATCCTATTCTGATGCATAGCCTGACATTGTCGCTACATCTGTTGATACATTACCTGCAATCCTATATGCTTAGTATAGGATGCTAGTTTATCATCATTGGCCCTACATTCTTGTCAGTCTGCCTTGCTATACTATCGGGCCGTGATCACTTGGGAGGTGATCACGGGTATATACTATACATACATACATACTATACAGATGGTGACTAAAGTTGGGTCAGCTCATTGAGTACCCGCAAGTGATTCTGACGAGGGGGCTGAAAGGACAGGTGGCTCCATCCCGGTAGAGGTGGGCCTGGGTTCCCGACGGCCCCCGACTGTTACTTGTGGCGGAGCGACAGGGCAGGTTGAGACCACCTAGGAGACAGGTGGGCCTGGCCCTGTTCGGCGTTCGCGAATACTTAACACGCTTAACGAGATCTTGGTATTTGATCTGAGTCGGCTACGAGCCTATACGCACTAACCATCTACGTGGGAGTAGTTATGGGTATCCCGACGTCGTGGTATCAGCCGAAGCACTTCAGACGTCAGCGACAGAGCGGCGCGCGCCGGATTGGACTGGAACGCCTACTAGGCTAGGTCTGCTTCCGGCCGCCCTCGCAACATGCAGGTGTGCTCAGGGCGATGGGCCCAGACCCCTGCGCGCTTAGGTTTAGACCGGCGTGCTGGCCTCTTTGTTTTGCCTAGGTGGGGCTGCGACGTGTTGATCTTCCGAGGCCGGGCATGACCCAGGAAAGTGTGTCCGGCCAAATGGGATCGAGCGTGTTGGGCTATGTGGTGCACCCCTGCAGGGAAGTTAATCTATTCGAATAGCCGTGATCTTCGGTAACAGGACGACTTGGAGTTGTACCTTGACCTTATGACAACTAGAACCGGATACTTAATAAAACACACCCTTCCAAGTGCCAGATACAACCCGGTGATCGCTTTTCCGCAGGGCGACGAGGAGAGGATCGCCGGGTAGGATTATGCTACTCGAGATGCTACTTGGAGATGTTACTTGGAGATGCTACTTGGAGGACTTCCATCTACTCTCTTCTACATGCTGCAAGGCGGAGGCTGCCAGAAGCGTAGTCTTCGATAGGACTAGCTATCCCCCTCTTATTCTGGCTTTCTGCAGTTCAGTCCACTGATATGGCCTCCTTACACATATACCCATGCATATGTAGTTTAGTTCCTTGCTTGCGAGTACTTTGGATGAGTACTCACGGTTGCTTTCTCCCCCCTTTTTCCCCTTTCCTTTCTTTCTGGTTGTCGCAACCAGATGCTGGAGTCCGGGAGCCAGACGTCACCGTCGACGACGACCCCTACTACACTGGAGGTGCCTACTACTACGTGCTGCCCGCTGATGACGACCGGGAGTAGTTTAGGAGGATCCCAGGCAGGAGGCCTGCGCCTCTTTCGATCTGTATCCCAGTTTGTGCTAGCCATCTTATGGCAACTTGTTTAACTTATGTCTGTACTCAGATATTGTTGCTTCCGCTGACTCGTCTATGATCGAGCACTTGTATTCGAGCCCTCGAGGCCCCTGGCTTGTATTATGATGCTTGTATGACTTATTTTATTTGTAGAGTTGTGTTGTGATATCTTCCCGTGAGTCCCTGATCTTGATCGTACACATTTGCGTGCATGATTAGTGTATGATTAAATCGGGGGCGTCACATACACCTTCATGATCCGTCCTGATCAAGCACCGAATGTACGGCACCTCCACGTTCAGCACATGTTCAGCTCGATTACATCCTCGCCTTCTTGATCCAGCAAGAGGGGAGAAGTAGTAGATGAGCTTCGGCAGGACGACGGCGTGGTGATGGTGGTGGTTAAGAACAATCTCCGTAGGGCTTTGCCAAGCACAACGGAAACTATAACGAAGGATAAACTAGAGGGGGCAGGGTTGCCAACACACGGCTTGGTGAAATCTTGATGTGTTCCGGGTGCTAGCTTTGCCCCTCTATTTATATGTTGAGCCCTAGGGTTGTTTCTTGGAGAAAGAGCCTCCTCAAAGTCGGTTTGGCACTCAAGGCAAGAGTCCTTCTCGGACTCCAGGACCAGACGCTGGGGTCCCTGGCGTCTGGCCCCCTGGCCTCCATAGAACTCCTTTTGCACCTTCCTTAAAGCCTTGTGGGATTTACCCCTTGGCCCAAATAAATTGTTCTTGTACCCTGAACATTTTGGGATACATCTGGAATCTCCTCCTGTGAATTTTTGAACCCTTCTAGAGACCAAATAGTATTATCCCATACATCAATCTTTACCTCCAGACTATTTTGGAGCTCCTCATCATGTCTGCTATCTCATCTGGGATTCCAAACAACATTTAGTCACCAACATACATAACTCATATAATACTATATCGTCAACAAACGTTAAGCGTGCAGACCCTACGAGTTCGAGAATGATGTAGACATGACCTAGACGCGTCTCCGGTCAATAACCAATAGCGGGACCTGGATGCCCATATTGGTTCCTACATATTCCACAAAGATCTTTATCGATCGAACCTTTATGACAACATATGTAGTTCCCTTTGTCTGTCGGTATGTTACTTGCCCGAGATTCGATCGCCGGTATCTCAATACCTAGTTCAATCTCGTTATCGGGAAGTCTCTTTAATCATTCTGTAATACATCATCCCATAACTACTCCTTAGTCACTTTGCTTGCAAGCTTCTTGTGATGTTGTATTACCAAGAGGGCCCAGAGATACCTCTCCATCATACGGAGTGACAAATCCGAATCTCGATCCATGCCAACTCAACAGACACCTTTGGAGATACTTGTAGAGTGCTTTTATGATCACCCAGTTATGTTGTGACGTTTGATGGCACACAAGGCATTCCTCCGGAGTCCGGCAGTTGCATGATCTCATGGTCGAAGAAACATGTATTTGACATTAAGAAAGCAGTAGCAATAAACTAAACGGTCATATGCTATGCTAACGGTTGGGTCTTGTCCATCACATCATTCTCCTAATGATATGATCCCTTGATTTGGAAATCATAATTCCTTTGCATTTGACAATTGAGTTAGTCAGTTGTTTCTATAATCTGATCTCCTTGCATTCTTCTTCCTCTAGTTGAGTACCGATACTCGTATCAGATCCTTTGTGGACCACCAAGTCCTTTGTTGGATTGTTATCCGACAGTGTCCTTCACATTTGATCACCTTGTGAGTTCTTCCCCTGATACATATTGCCTTTGTTAAGTTGTATCCTCTGCTTGGCCAACCATGCTCTACTTTCGGGCTTGTGTTATTTACTCTTGAAACTTGTGGTATATGTTTCTAAGAAGCCCCTATGGGTTGAACATATGCCTTCTCTAAACCGTGTGAACCTGAAAGATTTCACGAGTCATACTTATCTGGTATTGCACCAGGTAAAACTTTCAACAACTAATGTCATCTTCGAAATACGAGCGGTGAATGGAAGATTATGCATTGAGGAAGTGGGAGTCGACCTTGAACCTTGTGTTCATGCCCATGGACGCGATGTATATCCTATCATGGAAGCTTCTTGTAATAATAATTATTTCCTTGATAGCTAACATATGGTATCTATGAATTGATCCCTTGCAACCGTGGTTCCGACCATGATTGTTCTTCTTTGATTCCATTTCTCGGACAAGTTAAAACATTTGTCTTCTATGGATCGGTACACCAGTCCAACCTTTACTTTGATCTTGTGTTGAGTATTACCCCCCTGGTATCTCGAGATTATCATGGTACTGCATAACTTCCTATGAGTTCTTCATCAAGTACTACATACTCACTGATTACAATTTTTCATGGACTCTGAGTTATTAAACACTCAAAGACACCGATAATTGAACCGAGTCCGCATTACGGTTCAACAACTCTTACTAATATTCTTTACTTACGAGTTTGTACCCGATCATGTCATTCCTAGCCTGATCGGTTATATCCTTACCATGCTAAATTTTAACTGTGCTACCTGGTCCTTAATCCCGGAGCACAACTTTTGACAATGAGCTAAGCTTACATCGATCTTCCTCGTCATATCAGTTCGCCTTGAACAACAATCTTGATTTCAGGTTTGTGTCGTACCTATGGTTCCAATAACCTCTTGCTTCATCATTCTTTTGACTTGATGTGATCGCGGATCGATTACATCTTCGTGGAATCTCTCGGCAAATGTGTCATGATCACCATCTACATTCTGATGCTCTTCCAGGATATCAAGGGAATTAATGATGAGAAATACCATCCTTGCCCTCGATAAATTGATTATCGTCGACCACTTTATTGCCCTCCCACCAACACAAGCTTGTTCATGTTTGGTGTTATACCTTGAGTTCCTTGCTATCCAGCAATTGTTCCTCTTTACCTTGGAGTATTACCATCCTTTATGTCAAGAATGTTCTGAGATTTGTTCCACCTCTTGAGAATTCTTGACATAGAAATACTTCTCACCATCACCATTTTTCTTGGTCCCCGTGTTAATTCCAACAAGTGAACGGTGTTGTTTGGATTCTTTCCTTCTAGCAACCCTATTTCTTTGAAGTTAATGGTCGAAAGTTCATTCTTAGGCTATTGATTATTGAATCACCATTCTGACATTGGTCGTGCAACTCAACCCATATTTCGGGCGCACCTTTCAACCAATGTTTAATTGGGTATGTTCTCCTTGAGTATACCTCATTATATTATCTGATTTGACAAATGTTATTTCTTTGTTCACATAATTGTGGAAATCCATCTTTCGAAAATCTCAATGGATTGTCGTTGAGTCCATCAGCCACCTCCTCATCCTCAACTTGGTTTAATGATGAACTATTGCTTCAAGAACCCGCTCCCATAGTTCATTTCCCGAGAATCTTGCAATGTCATTTCGTCGATTTGCGTTGCACCTTTTCTTCTCAGGTATCCTAAGTCTGAGGTATCCTGACACCAATCGGATCTGAATCTCGGTCAGATATGATGGTTGGGACAACTTTCCAAGAGTTATGATGTTGATCCTTTGATGACCCGGTAACCTGATGTCATGCCTAGCACCCCCCCCCCGGCTGGAGGACCTATCCTTATAGATTCCTTTTCAGCAAGGTTATCCGTCCATCCATGAGGAAATTGTAAGACTTATTCTACAAGTTATTCCTGATGGATCCTTCGTGTTTCCAAAGTCTGATCTTCACATGAAGACCATGTCAATGCTATCTCGAAGCATGTCTGCGATACTCTGATTTTCAACAAGAACATCCGAAGCACGATGCTAAATTTTATTTATCACTTATCCTAAAACCGTTGTATGGGTAATATCATGAGATTCCTTCCCCCTTACCTAAATGGTTTTCTACTTTATATCCTGTCATGGATATCATGCTCTGCTTGTCATTGGGAAGGATATACCCCTGAAATATGTGTTTAAACACATTTTCCTTTCCATTGTTCTGTTTAATCTGATGATCATATTTTCCTTCCATTGTTGGTTTAACCTTTCTTGTGATCTATATGATCTGAGAAGTAATATTTTCCTGCTTATGTAAACATCTTGTTGTACAATTCTGTTAGTAAGACCATGTTACTTTTGTCGATGACACTCCGGTAACCACCGATGGACGAGAACTTTGCCTACTGGTCCGCCTCGTTCAACGAGCAGGAAAATGGTTCTCTTCGTCCCTCGCCCTTGGTACCAACGTTGTTGCCGACATAGCTGACATGGTACTCCCTGACATGCCTTGCTATCATGACCGTGCAAGATGTCACTGCTCCTATTAAAAAAAAGAACCACATGGTGGGCCCATAACCCACAGTTTCACAGGATCGAAACCTGACTCTCCTATACACCCTGTTGCCAAAGTTATTCCTATAGCTTGACTTTGTATGTAATTTGCGAGCCACCTTCCTAGTGATCAATTCTGGTATCGGACACAATACTTATTCCCGTTGCTCTGAACCCCATTCACACTCTGTTTCAGGCAATGAACGATTGCCTATCCGCTTGAAACTTCTTATTGCACCGTCTTACTTTGCTCTTGATGTGTTTCATTTGTTCAATTCGAGAGATACTCATATGTTCATACTTGGAAAACCCCCAGAAGATTTTCCCTTGTGACATCCTATCGTTGTAGAGCTGCCCCTTACCTATTCGTAAGTACGATGGAGATCCCGAAGAAAGGATGACAAATTGATCATGGTGACTTGAAGCAGTGAAATGAAGACATCAACGAAAGGGATCAACCTCTTCGAAAGGGAAGCCAAGACTGAGAAGACTCGTTAAGTTTTTCGCTACCAACACCTTTCCCCCCCTTACTCCACCGCTTAAATCTCGGGACGAGATTTCTTGTAGTGGAGGAGAATTGTGACGCCCGGATATTTAGGCTACAGTAATTCCATGCTAATGATGCCATGTAACCTCGGTTACTGTTGTTAATCTCGCGATGGTTCAAAAATGATTCAAATTCAAATTTAAAATCAAGTCAAACAATTAAAGTTTTCAAAGGTCAAAACTAAAATGTTCTTAATATGACAAATAAATCATGGATATTATTGGTGGAGAAACAACATCTTTATAAGATATTTAAATACACTAAAGTGATTAAAACTACATCAAAACAATTAGTTATACTCCTAATATATTTTACCAAACACTAAACTATTTTATTTCTGAGGTAAAACTTCTTAGAACAGTGGATTATTTTGACACACTATTTTTGGGGCTATTTTCATATTTTACTAAACCAAAAATAAAGTGCAACTAAAATAAAACAGAAAAGAAAATTAAATAAAAACAAAGCAAACTAACAAAAAAAACTAAACTAAAATAAAAGAGAACCCCCCCCCACTGGACCCCTTGGCCAACTGGGCCAATGGCCCAGCCGGCCAGCTCACTGGCCCAACCGCCCCCCCGCACCACTTAACCCCCCACCCATGACCGAACCCTAGGGCCCAACCCCCACTCCCCCACGTTCCCCCACCCTCTCCCTCCAGCGCCGCCAGGGGAGAGCCCCACGCACAACCCCCCCCCCCCATTCTCTCTCGTCTCTCTCCCTTCCCCCCCCCTCATGTGCGGATCCCGTCGGTGGCAACCGCCGCCCCCGACGCCTTGCACCCGCGCCGTCGCCGGAACCACGCCGCCGACGCCCACCGCTCGACCCCGTCGCCCTTGGATCCCATCGCCGTCGCTCGGAACGCCCCTCGCTGGAAGCATCGCCGCCGGCCTCCTCGAGCTCCTCCTCGACCCGATACCGTCGCCCGTTGTCGCCACCACCACGTCGCCGGCCTGCCTCCTTCTCCTCGTCCCCAACGGCTACATCGCGCCGTCTCCGTCCTCGTCATCAATCATCGCGACCCCGGGCTCCGGCGCCTCCCCGAGCTCATTTTTAGCACAACTACAGGGCCCCGTGAGCACGCTTCCCCCCCATTCCCCCTCTGTTCCGTCGCTGTTTCGCCGTGGCTGCGCGCTCACCGTGGCCGCGTGCTCGCCGTGTCTGCGCGCGCCCCTGCTAGCCGGCCCTGACTGCGTTCCGCCTGGCCCCCCCGCTGCTTGCCGCCTTGGGGCTCCGACCCTCGCCGGTCTCGCTGTCGTCGCCCGGTCCGGCGCCTCGCCTCGCCCAGCCTGCTTCACCGCCGCTGGCTGGACCGGCCCCCGCCGCGCCGCTGGTTTCGTCCGAGGCCAGCGGCCGTGCTCGTTCCACCGGGCGCTCGTGGCCATGCCCCTGCGCCCGAAACCCAGTGCCTGTTAAGCCCCCTGCCTATGACAAAGGGGCCCCACGCCCCTGAGAACGAAAATTTTAAAAGAGGATTTATTAAAAATAATATATAAAATAAATAAAATAAATAAATAGATGATAATAATTTAATTAATTAATTAATTAAGGAATTAATTAAGTTAACTAATCATAATTACATTAACCTAACTAACTAATTAGTTTAATTAAACAGTAGTTAGATTAGTTAAACACTAATTAGCCTTAACAGTCTATGACCAGTGGGTCCCACACGTCAGATTGACCAGTCAACACCCCTGTTGACTGCTGACGTCATGCTGACGTCAGCAAACACTATTCTGGATAATGTTAATTTAAATAATTAATTAAAATCAGAAAATGATTTAAATCTTTAGAAAATCATATCTTTTAATCCGTAACTCGGATGAAAATACTTTCAACATGAAAGTTGCTCAGAACGACGAGACGACTCCGGATACGCAGTCCGTTCGTCCGCCACACCCCTCTAACCTATCGAACCCGCAACTTTCCCCCTCCGGCTCCTCTGCCCGAAAACACGAAACACCGGGAATACTTTCCCGGATGTTTTCCCCCCTTCACCGGTATCACCTATTACCGCGTTAGGGCACACCGAACACCGCGTATTGCCTTGTTATATTTTGTGATGCTTTGTTTGCTCTGTATTCATTATTTCTTCCCCCTCTTCTCTCCGGTAGACTACGAGACCGACGCTGCTGCTGCCCAGTTCGACTACGGAGTTGACGACCCCTCTCTCTTGCCAGAGCAACCAGGCAAGCCCCCCCCCCTTGATCACCAGATATCGCCTATTCTACTCTATACTGCTTGCATTAGAGTAGTGTAGCATGTTACTGCTTTCGTTAATCCTATTCTGATGCATAGCCTGACATTGTCGCTACATCTGTTGATACATTACCTGCAATCCTATATGCTTAGTATAGGATGCTAGTTTATCATCATTGGCCCTACATTCTTGTCAGTCTGCCTTGCTATACTATCGGGCCGTGATCACTTGGGAGGTGATCACGGGTATATACTATACATACATACATACTATACAGATGGTGACTAAAGTCGGGTCAGCTCATTGAGTACCCGCAAGTGATTCTGACGAGGGGGCTGAAAGGACAGGTGGCTCCATCCCGGTAGAGGTGGGCCTGGGTTCCCGACGGCCCCCGACTGTTACTTGTGGCGGAGCGACAGGGCAGGTTGAGACCACCTAGGAGACAGGTGGGCCTGGCCCTGTTCGGCGTTCGCGGATACTTAACACGCTTAACGAGATCTTGGTATTTGATCTGAGTCGGCTACGAGCCTATACGCACTAACCATCTACGTGGGAGTAGTTATGGGTATCCCGACGTCGTGGTATCAGCCGAAGCACTTCAGACGTCAGCGACGGAGCGGCGCGCGCCGGATTGGACTGGAACGCCTACTAGGCTAGGTCTGCTTCCGGCCGCCCTCGCAACGTGCAGGTGTGCTCAGGGCGATGGGCCCAGACCCCTGCGCGCTTAGGTTTAGACCGGCGTGCTGGCCTCTCTGTTTTGCCTAGGTGGGGCTGCGACGTGTTGATCTTCCGAGGCCGGGCATGACCCAGGAAAGTGTGTCCGGCCAAATGGGATCGAGCGTGTTGGGCTATGTGGTGCACCCCTGCAGGGAAGTTAATCTATTCGAATAGCCGTGATCTTCGGTAACAGGACGACTTGGAGTTGTACCTTGACCTTATGACAACTAGAACCGGATACTTAATAAAACACACCCTTCCAAGTGCCAGATACAACCCGGTGATCGCTTTTCCGCAGGGCGACGAGGAGAGGATCGCCGGGTAGGATTATGCTACTCGAGATGCTACTTGGAGATGTTACTTGGAGATGCTACTTGGAGGACTTCCATCTACTCTCTTCTACATGCTGCAAGGCGGAGGCTGCCAGAAGCGTAGTCTTCGATAGGACTAGCTATCCCCCTCTTATTCTGGCTTTCTGCAGTTCAGTCCACTGATATGGCCTCCTTACACATATACCCATGCATATGTAGTTTAGTTCCTTGCTTGCGAGTACTTTGGATGAGTACTCACGGTTGCTTTCTCCCCCCTTTTTCCCCTTTCCTTTCTTTCTGGTTGTCGCAACCAGATGCTGGAGTCCGGGAGCCAGACGTCACCGTCGACGACGACCCCTACTACACTGGAGGTGCCTACTACTACGTGCTGCCCGCTGATGACAACCGGGAGTAGTTTAGGAGGATCCCAGGCAGGAGGCCTGCGCCTCTTTCGATCTGTATCCCAGTTTGTGCTAGCCATCTTATGGCAACTTGTTTAACTTATGTCTGTACTCAGATATTGTTGCTTCCGCTGACTCGTCTATGATCGAGCACTTGTATTCGAGCCCTCGAGGCCCCTGGCTTGTATTATGATGCTTGTATGACTTAGTTTATTTGTAGAGTTGTGTTGTGATATCTTCCCGTGAGTCCCTGATCTTGATCGTACACATTTGCGTGCATGATTAGTGTACGATTAAATCGGGGGCGTCACATACACCTTCATGATCCGTCCTGATCAAGCACCGAATGTACGGCACCTCCACGTTCAGCACATGTTCAGCTCGATTACATCCTCGCCTTCTTGATCCAGCAAGAGGGGAGAAGTAGTAGATGAGCTTCGGCAGGACGACGGCGTGGTGATGGTGGTGGTTAAGAACAATCTCCGTAGGGCTTTGCCAAGCACAACGGAAACTATAACGAAGGATAAACTAGAGGGGGCAGGGTTGCCAACACACGGCTTGGTGAAATCTTGATGTGTTCCGGGTGCTAGCTTTGCCCCTCTATTTATATGTTGAGCCCTAGGGTCGTTTCTTGGAGAAAGAGCCTCCTCAAAGTCGGTTTGGCACTCAAGGCAAGAGTCCTTCTCGGACTCCAGGACCAGACGCTGGGGTCCCTGGCGTCTGGCCCCCTGGCCTCCATAGAACTCCTTTTGCACCTTCCTTAAAGCCTTGTGGGATTTACCCCTTGGCCCAAATAAATTGTTCTTGTACCCTGAACATTTTGGGATACATCTGGAATCTCCTCCTGTGAATTTTTGAACCCTTCTAGAGACCAAATAGTATTATCCCATACATCAATCTTTACCTCCAGACTATTTTGGAGCTCCTCATCATGTCTGCTATCTCATCTGGGATTCCAAACAACATTTAGTCACCAACATACATAACTCATATAATACTATATCGTCAACAAACGTTAAGCGTGCAGACCCTACGAGTTCGAGAATGATGTAGACATGACCTAGACGCGTCTCCGGTCAATAACCAATAGCGGGACCTGGATGCCCATATTGGTTCCTACATATTCCACAAAGATCTTTATCGATCGAACCTTTATGACAACATATGTAGTTCCCTTTGTCTGTCGGTATGTTACTTGCCCGAGATTCGATCGCCGGTATCTCAATACCTAGTTCAATCTCGTTATCGGGAAGTCTCTTTAATCATTCTGTAATACATCATCCCATAACTACTCCTTAGTCACTTTGCTTGCAAGCTTCTTGTGATGTTGTATTACCAAGAGGGCCCAGAGATACCTCTCCATCATACGGAGTGACAAATCCGAATCTCGATCCATGCCAACTCAACAGACACCTTTGGAGATACTTGTAGAGCGCTTTTATGATCACCCAGTTATGTTGTGATGTTTGATGGCACACAAGGCATTCCTCCGGAGTCCGGCAGTTGCATGATCTCATGGTCGAAGAAACATGTATTTGACATTAAGAAAGCAGTAGCAACAAACTAAACGGTCATATGCTATGCTAACGGTTGGGTCTTGTCCATCACATCATTCTCCTAATGATATGATCCCGTTATCAAATGACAACACATGTCTATGGTTAGGAAACCTTAACCATCTTTGATCAATGAGCTAGTCTAGTAGAGACTCACTAGGGAGACGGTATTTGTTTATGTATCCACACATGTATTTAAGTTTTCGGTCAATACAATTCTAGCATGAATAATAAACCTTTATCATGACTAAGGAAATATAATATTTTCCCGAGTACGCACGAGAGTGCGTACTATATATTATAGAAGAGAAAAGGGGGTAAAGAGCCCCTCCACTTTGCATTTACATACACATATATACACCCAACTCCACCCCATCAACTACATGTTGCCAACTCCTCGCGTCATTACCCACCACTAGAGCCCTAAAGAAACTCTCCACATCGGCCTTGATGATGCCTGCTATCTTCCACGCTCTTCCCTCTGTCTCTACTCGGTGGAGTACCTCCCGCACCGATGGTGTTGCACCATCAAACACGACTGAGTTGCGATGCTTTGATAGTTTCCACATCACAAGGAGGACGAGCGCACGAATGTCTTTACCGTCTCCATTGTTTCCACCTTTGCTCGGGCACCACTCAATCAGCCTTGTATCCTCGGTTGGTTTCCACTCTTGCTTGTTCTTCGCCGTGCATATCCTGGTCCATATCTCCCTTGCAAAAACACATTGGGCGAGGATGTGATCTATGGTCTCCTCTGCTTGGTCATAAAATGGGTAGGCGTCCTGGTGGTCCAACCCACGCCGTGCTAATCGGTCTGAGGTCCAACATCTGTTCTGCAGAACGAGCCATGCAAAGAACCGGCACCTCAATGGCGCCCTGGTCCTCCACGTGAACTGCTCAGCCAACATGATTTGGCGGTCCCAAAAGCTTGCATTGTACGATGATTTGGTTGAGAAATTTTTGTTTGCCTCCCATGCCCAGTGCACCTAGTCTTCTCTGTCATGGTCTAGGTGGATCCTTGCTAGTATGTCCCGCAATACAAGGTACTCCTGCAGCAGCTATGGTGAGAGCTCAGGCCCGATGTCCGTGGCCCAGGCCGTATTTGTCAGTCCTTGGGAGACTGATCTGGTAACTCTCACGATTTGCCTCACCAGGCCATATAGGCTAGGTGCTATCTCCTCCACCCTGAGGCCCTCAATCCATAGTCCTCCCAGAAGAGGATCGAATTTCCATTGTCTACGACTGCATGGTTGGCCGCTCTGAATAGGTTCATTGATTCACAGGGCACCTGTATGTCAAACTCGTTCCACGGTCTGGCGGGGTCCGACCTTTTGAGACATGGGCATCTCGCCTGCATGGCTATATTGAGCCAATGTAAGTTTGGTAGACCTAGTGCACCCGTCCAACGTGGCATGCATACCTCCTCCCAGGCCACGACACATTACCCACCACTCACTTGAGCCTTTCCTTTCCATAAGAACCCTCTACATATCTTGCCCATTGCTTTAAATGTCTTGCTTGGAATTTCCATGGCCATCATCGCATGTATAGGGACGACACATAGCACTGACTTGACAAGGATCATTCTGAAGGAAATATGCCCTAGAGGCAATAATAAAGTTATTATTTCCTTATAATCATGATAAATGTTTATTATTCATGCTAGAATTGTATTAACCGGAAACATAATACATGTGTGAATACATAGACAAACAAAGTGTCACTAGTATGCCTCTACTTGACTAGCTCGTTAATCAAAGATGGTTATGTTTCCTGACCATGAACAATGAGTTGTTATTTGATTAACGAGGTCACATCATTAGTTGAATGATCTGATTGACATGACCCATTCCATTAGCTTAGCACCCGATCGTTTAGTATGTTGCTATTGCTTTCTTCATGACTTATACATGTTCCTATAACTATGAGATTATGCAACTCCCGTTTACCGGAGGAACACTTTGGGTGCTACCAAACGTCACAACGTAACTGGGTGATTATAAAGGAGCATTACAGGTGTCACCAAAGGTAGATGTTGGGTTGGCGTATTTCGAGATTAGGATTTGTCACTCCGATTGTCGGAGAGGTATCTCTGGGCCCTCTCGGTAATGCACATCACATAAGCCTTGCAAGCACTGCAACTAATATGTTACTTGTGAGATGAAGTATTACGGAACGAGTAAAGAGACTTGCCGGTAACGAGATTGAACTAGGTATTGGATACCGACGATCGAATCTCGGGCAAGTAACATACCGATGACAAAGGGAACAACGTATGTTGTTATGCGGTTTGACCGATAAAGATCTTCATAGAATATGTAGGAACCAATATGGGCATCCAGGTCCCGCTATTGGTTATTGACCAGAGATGTGTCTCAGTCATGTCTACATCGTTCTCGAACCGTAGGGTCCGCACGCTTAAGGTTTCGATGATAGTTATATTATGAGTTTATGTATTTTGATGTACCGAAGGTTGTTCGGAGTCCCGGATATGATTACGGACATGACGAGGAGTCTCGAAATGGTCGAGACATAAAGATTGATATATTGGACGGATATATTTGGACACCGGAAAGGTTCCGGAGAAGTTTGGAGCCCCGGGAGGTTACCGGAACCCCCCGGGAGGTATATGGGCCTTATTGGGCCCATGTAGGAGGAAGAGAGAAGGAGCAAGGGAAAGGGGCGCGCCCCCCCAAGCCCAATCCGAATTGGGGAGGGGGGCCGGCCCCCCCTTTCCTTTCTCCTTCCCCCTCTTCCTATTACTACTACTAGTACTACTTCCTAATACTAGTACTCTTTCCTTCCCCCTCCAAATAAGATAAGGAAAAGAGAGGGAAACCTACTTGGAGTAGGTTTCCCCCTCCTCATGGCGCGCCCCCTCTAGGGCCGGCCACCTCCTCCCTCCCTCCTTTATATACGGGGGTAGGGGGCACCCTAGAACACACAAGTTGATCATTGATCGTTCCTTAGCCGTGTGCGGTGCCCGCCTCCACGATATTACACCTCGGTCATATTGTAGCGGTGCTTAGGCGAAGCCCTGCAATAGGAGAGCATCAAGATCATCACCACGCCGTCGTGCTGACGGAACTCCCCCTCGGCGCCTCTGCTGGATCGGAGATCGAGGGTGCGTCATCGAGCTGTACGCGTGTCAAGAACTCGGAGGTGCCGGAGTAACGGTACTTGGATCGGTTGAACCGGAGGACGTACGACTACTTCCTCTATGTTGCGTCAACGCTTCCGCTTCGGTCTACGAGGGTACGTAGACAACACTCTCCCCTCGTTGCTATATCATCACCATGATCTTGCGTGTGCGTAGGAAATTTTTTGAAATTACTACGTTCCCCAATAGTGGCATCCGAGCCTAGGTTTTATGGTTTGATGTTATTTGCACGAGTAGAACACAAGTGAGTTGTGGACGATACAAGTCATACTGCCTACCAGCATCTCATACTTTGGTTCGGCGGTATTGTTGGACCAGACGACCCGGACCAACCTTACGCGTACGCTTACGCGAGACCGGTTCCCTCGATGTGCTTTGCACATAGATGGCTTGCTGGCGACTGTCTCTCCAACTTTAGTTGAACCGAGTGTGGCTACGCCCGGTCCTTGCGAAGGTTAAAACGGAGTCTATTTGACGAACTATCGTTGTGGTTTTGATGCGTAGGTGAGATTGGTTCATGCTTAAAGCCCGTAGCAGCCACGTAAAACTTGCAACAACAAAGTAGAGGACATCTAACTTGTTTTTGCAGGGCATGTTGTGATGTGATATGGTCAAGGCATGATGCTAAATTTTATTGTATGAGATGATCATGTTTTGTAACCGAGTTATCGGCAACTGGCAGGAGCCATATGGTTGTCGCTTTATTGTATGCAATGCAATCGCGATGTAATGCTTTACTTTATCACTAAACAGTAGCGATAGTCGTGGAAGCATAAGATTGGCGAGACGACAATGATGCTACGATGGAGATCAAGGTGTCGCGCCGGTGACGATGGTGATCATGACGGTGCTTCGGAGATGGAGATCACAGGCACAAGATGATGATGGCCATATCATATCACTTATATTGATTGCATGTGATGTTTATCTTTTTATGCATCTTATCTTGCTTTGATTGACGGTAGCATTATAAGATGATCTCTCACTAATTATCAAGAAGTGTTCTCCCTGAGTATGCACCGTTGCGAAAGTTCTTCGTGCTGAGACACCACGTGATGATCAGGTGTGATAGGTTCTACGTTCAAATACAACGGGTGCAAAACAGTTGCACACGCGGAATACTCAGGTTATACTTGACGAGCCAAGCATATACAGATATGGCCTCGGAACACGGAGACCGAAAGGTCGAGCGTGAATCATATAGTAGATATGATCAACATAATGATGTTCACCGATGAAACTACTCCATCTCACGTGATGATCGGACATGGTTTAGTTGATTTGGATCACGTGATCACTTAGAGGATTAGAGGGATGTCTATCTAAGTGGGAGTTCTTAAGTAATATGATTAAACTGAACTTAAATTTATCATGAACTTAGTCCTGGTAGTATTTTGCAAATCATGTTGTACATCAATAGCTCGCGTTGTTGCTTCCCTGTGTTTATTTTGATATGTTCCTAGAGAAAATTGTGTTGAAAGATGTTAGTAGCAAAGATGCGGATTGGATCCGTAATCTGAGGTTTATCCTCATTGCTGCACAGAAGAATTATGTCCTTGATGCACCGCTAGGTGACGGACCTATTGCAGGAGCAGATGCAGACGTTATGAACGTTTGGCTAGCTCAATATGATGACTACTTGATAGTTTAAGTGCACCATGCTTAACGGTTTAGAATCGGGACTTCAAAGACGTTTTTGAACGTCATGGACCATATGAGATGTTCCAGGAGTTGAAGTTAATATTTCAAGCAAATACCCGAGTTGAGAGATATGAAATCTCCAACAAGTTCTATAGCTAAAAGATGGAGGAGAATCGCTCAACTAGTGAGCATGTGCTCAGATTGTCTGGGTACTACAATCGCTTGAATCAAGTGGGAGTTAATCTTCCAGATAAGATAGTGATTGACAGAATTCTCTAGTCACCATCACCAAGTTAGTAGAACTTCGTGATGAACTATGATATGCAAGGGATAACAAAAACGATTCCCAAGCTCTTCGTAATGCGGAAATTGACGAAGGTAGAAATCAAGGAAAACATCAAGTGTTGATGGTTGACAAGATCACTAGTTTCAAGAAAAGGGCAAAGGAAAGAAGGGGAACTTCAAGAAGAACGGCAAGCAAGTTGCTGCTCAAGTGAAGAAGCCCAAGTCTAATCCTAAGCCTGAGACTAAGTGCTTTTACTGCAAAGGGACTGGTCACTGGAAGCGGAACTACCCCAAGTGATTGGCGGATAAGAAGGATGGCAAAGTGAACATAAGTATATTTGATATACATGTTATTGATGTGTACTTTACTAGTGTTTATAGCAACCCCTCAGTATTTGATACTAGTTCCGTTGCTAAGATTAGTAACTCGAAACGGGAGTTGCAGAATAAACAGAGACTAGTTAAGGGTGAAGTGACGATGTGTGTTGGAAGTGGTTCCAAGATTGATATGATCATCGTCGCACACTCCCTATACTTTCGGGATTAGTGTTGAACCTGAATAAGTGTTATTTGGTGTTTGCGTTGAGCATGAATATGATTTGATCATGTTTATTGTAATACAGTTATTCATTTAAGTAAGAGAATAAATTGTTGTTCTGTTTACATGAATGAAACCTTATATGGTTACACACCCAATGAAAATAGTTCGTTGGATCTCGATCGTAGTGATACACATAATCATAATATTGAAACCAAAAGATGCAAAGTTAATAATGATAAGTGCAACTTGTTTGTAGCACTGCCGTTTAGGTCATATTGGTGTAAAGCGCATGAAGAAACTCCATACTGATGGGCTTTTGGAATCACTTGATTATGAATCAGTTGATGCTTGCGAACCATGCCTCATGGGCAAGATGACTAAGACTCTATTCTTCGGAACAATGAAGCGAGCAATAGATTTGTTGGAAATCATACATACTGATGTATGTGGTCCGATGAATATTAAGGCTCGCGACAGGTATCATTATTTTCTGATCTTCACAGATGATTTGAGCAGATATGAGTATATCTACTTGATGAAACATAAGTCTGAAACATTTGAAAAGTTCAATGAATTTCAGAGTGAAGTGAAAAATCATCGTAACAAGAAAATAAAGTTTCTACGATCTGATCGTAGAGAAGAGTATTTGAGTTACGAGTTTGGCCTTCAGTTAAAAACAATGTGAAATAGTTTCACTACTCATGCCACCTAGAACACCACAATGTAATGGTGTGTCCGAACGTCATAACCGTACTTTATTAGATATGGTGCGATCTATGATGTCTCTTACCGATCTACCACTATCGTTTTGGGGTTATGCATTAGAGACAGCTGCATTCACGTTAAATAGGGCACCATCTAAATCCGTTGAGACGACACCGTGTGAACTATGGTTTGGCAAGAAACCTAAGATGTCGTTTCTTAAATTTGGGGTGGCGATGCTTATATGAAAAAGTTTCATCCTGATAAGCTCAAACTCAAATCGGAGAAGTGCGTCTTCATAGGATATCCAAAGGAAACTATTGGATACACCTTCTATCACAGATCCGAAGGCAAGACTTTTGTTGCTAAATTCAGAAACTTTCTGGAGAAGGAGTTTCTCTCGAAAGAAGTGAGTGGGAGGAAAGTAGAACTTGACGAGGTAACTGTACCTGCTTCCTTATTGGAAAGTAGTACATCACAGAAAACTGTTTCTGTGACACCTACACCAGTTAGTGAGGAAGCTAATGATGATAATCATGAAACTTCAGAACAAGATACTACTGAACCTCGTAGATCAACCAGAGTAAGATCCGCGCCAGAGTGGTACGGTAATCATGTCCTGGAAGTCATGCTACTAGATCATGATGAACCTACGAACTATGAAGAAGCGATGGTAAGCCCAGATTCCGCAAAATGGCTTGAGGCCATGAAATCTGAGATGGGATCCATGTATGAGAACAAAGTATGGACTTTGGTTGACTTGCCCGATGATCGGCAAGCAATTGAGAATAAATGGATCTTCAAGAGGAAGACGGACGCTGATAGTAGTGTTACTATCTACAAAGCTAAAATTGTCGCAAAAGGTTTTCGACAAGTTCAAGGTGTTGACTACGATGAGAGTTTCTCACTCGTATCTATGCTTAAGTTTGTCCGAATCATGTTAGCAATTGCCGCATTTTATGAAATCTGGCAAATGGATAAACAAAACTGCATTCCTTAATAGATTTATTAAAGAAGAGTTGTATATGATGCAACCAGAAGTTTTTGTCAATCCTAAAGGTGTTAACAAAATATGCAAACTCCAGCGATCCATCTATGGACTGGTGTAAGCATCTCAGAGTTGGAATATATGCTTTGATAAGTTGATCAAAGCATATAGTTTTATACAGACTTGTGGTGAAGCCTGTATTTACAAGAAAGTGAGTGGGAGCACTACAGCATTTCTGATAAGTATATGTGAATGACATATTGTTGATCGGAAATAATGTAGAATTATTCTGCAAAGCATAAAGGAGTGTTTGAAAGGAGTTTTTTAAAGAAAGACTTTGGTGAAGCTACTTACATATTGAGCTTCAAGATCTATAGAGATAGATCAGGACGCTTGATAAGTTTTTTCAATGAGTACATACCTTGACAAGATTTTGAAGTAGTTCAAAATGGAGCAGACAAAGAAAGAGTTCTTGCCTGTATTACAAGGTGTGAAGTTGAGTAAGACTCAAAGCCCGACCACGGCAGAAGATAGAAAGAGAATGAAAGTCATTCCCTATGCCTCATTCATAGGTTCTATAAAGTATGCCATGTTGTATACCAGATCTATTGTATGCCCTACCACTGATTTGGCAAGGGAGTACAATAGTGATCTAGGAGTAGATCACTGGATAGCGGTCAGAATTATCCTTAGTGAAATAAGGATATGTTTCTCGATTATGGACGTGAAAAAAAAGGTTCGCTGTAAAGGGTTACGTCGATGCAAGTTTTGACACTGATCTGGATGACTCCAAGTCTCGATCTAGATACATATTGAAAGTGGGAGCAATTAGCTAGAGTAGCTCCGTGCAGAGCATTGTAGACATAGAAATTGCAAAATACATAACGGATCTGAATGTGAAAGACTGTTGACTAAGATTCTCCCACAAGCAAAACATGATCACACCTTAGTACTCTTTGGGTGTTAATCGCATAGCAATGTGAACTAGATTACCGAATCTAGTAAACCCTTTGGGTGTTGGTCACATGGCGATGTGAACTATGGGTGTTAATCACATGATGATGTGAACTATCGATGTTAATCACATGGTGATCTAGATTATTGACTCTAGTGCAAGTGGGAGACTGAAGGAAATATGCCCTAGAGGCAATAATAAAGTTATTATTTCCTTATAATCATGATAAATGTTTATTATTCATGCTAGAATTGTATTAACCGGAAACATAATACATGTGTGAATACATAGACAAACAAAGTGTCACTAGTATGCCTCTACTTGACTAGCTCGTTAATCAAAGATGGTTATGTTTCCTGACCATGAACAATGAGTTGTTATTTGATTAACGAGGTCACATCATTAGTTGAATGATCTGATTGACATGACCCATTCCATTAGCTTAGCACCCGATCGTTTAGTATGTTGCTATTGCTTTCTTCATGACTTATACATGTTCCTATAACTATGAGATTATGCAACTCCCGTTTACCGGAGGAACACTTTGGGTGCTACCAAACGTCACAACGTAACTGGGTGATTATAAAGGAGCATTACAGGTGTCACCAAAGGTAGATGTTGGGTTGGCGTATTTCGAGATTAGGATTTGTCACTCCGATTGTCGGAGAGGTATCTCTGGGCCCTCTCGGTAATGCACATCACATAAGCCTTGCAAGCACTGCAACTAATATGTTACTTGTGAGATGAAGTATTACGGAACGAGTAAAGAGACTTGTCGGTAACGAGATTGAACTAGGTATTGGATACCGACGATCGAATCTCGGGCAAGTAACATACCGATGACAAAGGGAACAACGTATGTTGTTATGCGGTTTGACCGATAAAGATCTTCATAGAATATGTAGGAACCAATATGGGCATCCAGGTCCCGCTATTGGTTATTGACCAGAGATGTGTCTCAGTCATGTCTACATCGTTCTCGAACCGTAGGGTCCGCACGCTTAAGGTTTCGATGACAGTTATATTATGAGTTTATGTATTTTGATGTACCGAAGGTTGTTCGGAGTCCCGGATATGATTACGAACATGAAGAGGAGTCTCGAAATGGTCGAGACATAAAGATTGATATATTGGACGGATATATTTGGACACCGGAAAGGTTCCGGAGAAGTTTGGAGCCCCGGGAGGTTACCGGAACCCCGCGGGAGGTATATGGGCCTTATTGGGCCCATGTAGGAGGAAGAGAGAAGGAGCAAGGGAAAGGGGCGCGCCCCCCCAAGCCCAATCCGAATTGGGGAGGGGGGCCGGGCCCCCCTTTACTTTCTCCTTCCCCCTCTTCCTATTACTACTACTAGTACTACTTCCTAATACTAGTACTCTTTCCTTCCCCCTCCAAATAAGATAAGGAAAAGAGAGGGAAACCTACTTGGAGTAGGTTTCCCCCTCCTCATGGCGCGCCCCCCCTAGGGACGGCCACCTCCTCCCTCCCTCCTTTATATACGGGGGTAGGGGGGCACCCTAGAACACACAAATTGATCATTGATCGTTCCTTAGCCGTGTGCGGTGCCCCCCTCCACGATATTACACCTCGGTCATATTGTAGCGGTGCTTAGGCTAAGCCCTGCAATAGGAGAACATCAAGATCATCACCACGCCGTCGTGCTGACGGAACTCCCCCTCGGCGCCTCTGCTGGATCGGAGATCGAGGGTGCATCATCGAGCTGTACGCGTGTCAAGAACTCGGAGGTGCCGAAGTAACGGTACTTGGATCGGTTGAACCGGAGGACGTACGACTACTTCCTCTACGTTGCGTCAACGCTTCCGCTTCGGTCTACGAGGGTACGTAGACAACACTCTCCCCTCGTTGCTATATCATCACCATGATCTTGCGTGTGCGTAGGAAAATTTTTGAAATTACTACGTTCCCCAACACATTCTTCCGCTTTTCGGCATGTTGGCAGCTTTCCAACTTGGTAGGTATGTTGCCAATTGATCAACCAGCCCGGATAGTTGCGCCGCTGTTTGTTTTCTCACTATGAGGGGATGGCCTAGGTATTTGCACGGGAAAGTGCAATCGGGCATCCTAGTATGTGGGTTACCTGCTCCACCTGTCGCTCGCTGCATTTAATTGGCATTGCCGCACATTTGGCAAGGTTCACTCATAAGCTTGAAGCATTTCTGAATAGTTGTAGTATGGCAGCGCATGTTTGGAGGTCCATAATCTCTGGCTTTAGGAAGATCATAACATCATCTACAAACATTGAAACCCTTTGGGCCATGTCTCTCTGAGCAAGGGGTGAGAGGATTCCACTCTGTGTAGCTAACTGAAACATCTTGTGCAACAGCTCCCTGATGAGTATGAACAGCATCGGTGATAGTGGTGCTCCTTGTCGTAGACCCTGACTGTTGAAAATAGGTCTTCCAGGGGTTCCGTTGATCATGATTTGAGTAGAGGAAGACGCTAACATGACGCAAATCCACCCGTCCATCTTGCACAGAAACCCATGTGTTGTAGAACTTCCAGTAGAAAAGACCATTGCACGGAGTTGAACGCCTTCGATATGTCAAGCTTGAGCATCACGGCTGGTTCTCTAAGCGCATGCAGCTTCCGCGCCATGCATTGCACCAACATGAAGTTATCGTGTATGGACCATCCCTTGACAAAAGCGCTTTGATGAGTTCCCACCAAACTAGGGAGCTCTCCTACAAGTCGGTTAGAGAGTGCTTTGTCGAAGATCTTGATTGCGCCATGCACCAAACTGACCGGTCTAAAGTCCTTCACATCCACCGCTCCATCAATTTTCGGGAGTAGAGTGACGATCGCCTTGTTGATTGCTGGTAGACCCCTCATATCCCCACATTGGAAGCAGTCCAACACCGCCATGATATCCAACTTAATTATGTCCCAGCAGGTTGCAAAGAATCTGCTAGTGAACCCGTCCGGCCCTGGCGCCTTGTCCATAGGCATGGATTTGACCACTTTTCTCACCTCCTCTTCCATGAAGGCCACATCCAACCACGACATGTCCACCATTGGCAGCCCTAGGCCATCCTGATTGATGGTTTTTTGCCTCGCCGGTGCCGAGCCCAGAATGCCCTCGTAGTAGGTGTCAACCATATTCGCCAGCTCCTCATGCCTAGTTGCAATTGTTGTTCCATTTTTTAAGGTGATGATGGTATTTCTTCTTGGTCTCTGACACACGGTTTGGTGGAACAAACGTGTATTCGTGTCCCTCTCCTTGAGGTAGAGGATTCTGGACCATTGGCGTGCAATAGATCGCTTCAAGGAGCATAAGCCCAACAGCTTGTGTTTTAGGGTTTTGCGTAGCTCACCTTCCTGGGTAATGAGGGATTTTTGTCCATCGCTTTGTCTAGGCGGGATATGACCTCGAGAGCAATAGCAATCTGCAACTTGATGTTCCCAATCCACCTATCACTCCGGTTTTTCAAGCTCTTCGCCGTTGCCCGTAGCTTCTTGTCAAGTGTTACGTACGGATTGCCTCCCCTGGGGATGGAATTCCATGCTTCCGTGACGGTCTCTAGGGCATATTTCCATCACCTCACTCCACTAAAACAGGGAAGGAAGTACCAAACCTACTGAAAGAACATGTGGTGCCCCATGTGTGGTCTTGGTAATTGATGACATTCTCTATGGACTAATGGTTGCATTGAGTTATATTTGAAGGATTTGTCCATAGGCATTTCTTGAAGTCCATGTGTTGGTTTCAAGGAGTTTATGAGTTGACCAAGGTGCTATTAAGGAATTATCCAAAGATTGGTCATGTGAGTGTTGAGCTTATTGCAAGCATGTCTTGAAGAAGAAGATTGTGTGATCATTCATGTTTACCTTCAAGACATCATCCAAATGAAGAGAGTTGGAAAGACTCGGGGTTGATCAAGACTAAGTACGTAGAGTGATTCAAGTTGATCAACACACAAAGCGTAGAAGATGTACCGAGAGGGATCAAGTGATCCCATGGTATGGTAAGAATTGTGTATTACGCTTTGTGTACTAACCCATGGTCTACATGAGAGTTCTATGTGGGGTTAAGTATGTTTCTGTGGGCTTGCGTCAAGAGAAAGATATCATACAACCCATGGAGAGGATGGCATCAAGTGGTGCGGTGTGCAAGGTCAAGTGGATCATCACGAAGAGATCAAGTGCTTGAAGCTTGCCGTCCATTGTGGTGTCAATGGACTTGTGAAGATGTGCCAAAGAGTGGCTCGCCCATAGTGGAGTATGGGGGAGCAATCAACTAGTCCTCATCGAGCCAACACAATCAAGAAAGGTGGTCCAACTTGAGGGAGTCAAGATCGTCATCATCTAGCTCAAGTGGACTATGTGCAAGGCAAAGGTTTTCCCTTGATAGGTTTTCTATATTACCAGTCTCATGGTGGTAGTTGGGAGACCGGGTTATAGGATCGATTGCCATACTATCAAGGGGGGGGGGCTCTCGATGGGTAGCTTGATCATTTCGTTTGTAGAGAGCTCAAACCATTGAATCCTTGCATCATCTTTATTGGTTCTTGTTTGGTTCTCCTCCTTGTGAGATTTAGAGCTTATGTTCATCTTGATGACAAGCTCGAGTTCATCGAAAACGGAGTTCACATGCATCTTCTATGATGTTTATGATGTTCGAGGTTATGTCGGTTCTTCTCTTTTGGAGGTTTCTAACCTCTATATCTTAGGCATACCTCCCCTGCCTCTTCTTATTGTAACCTCGTCAGCTATCCAACAAGATTGAGTTTTCTCAATTCGGAGCTCATATGCAAATGTTGGGAATGTTTTGGTCCAACTTGTTTCTTCTGTTTTGCTTGGGCTATTTTGCAGCACCCAAACAGTAGTACCGCTTAGTACCACGATAGTACCACGTGAGGTACTTCTGTTGTGGACTACCGCTGCCACTACCGCTTGGGCAAAGTCTTTTGTGCATGTTTCTGTTGCCTATTTTCTCTAAGCGGCAGTACTACACCCCCGAGCGGTAGTACCGCTTGTGTTTCAATGGTTGTGCTTGTTTCTGCTGCATGTTTTCCCTAAGAGGTAGTAGATCGGTATTACCGCTCAAGCGGTAGTACCTCTCCCTAGAGCAGTACTACCTCTCTGACAGATCTACTATTCGTGTTTTCTGCCTCATTGGGCTATTTTGGCTGTGCTAAGCGGTAGTACCACTCCTCCAAGCGGTTGTACCGCTTGTGCACGATCAATGGGCATAACAGCTGGATTCGGGGGTGCCAATTTAAGGAGTCCTTCTTCCCCAATGGACCCTATCCTTTGAGCTCGCATTTGCCCCCCATTATTTACCTTCTTCGAGCTTGCTATCTCTCAATACCTCCATGGATTCTTGCTAGTTTTGGGGGGAAAGGAGAGAGGAGATCTAGATCTACGTTTCCACCAATCACTTTTGAAGGAAATATGCCCTAGAGGCAATAATAAAGTTATTATTTACTCCCTCCTTTCCTTTATATAAGGTGTATTTATTTTTTGATAAAATTTCACAATATAAGGTGCATTTCTTCTAATTCCTCATAATCCCTTTTTTATCCCTGTAGAAAAAGGAAAGTATATCTTTCCTAATTTCTTGTATCTCTTTCTTTCAAAGCCTAACTGATTTACTTGCCAGTTATCAACAAATTTGACAAGGGTAATTTCGTACTAATGTATCTATAATTCGTTGCCTTGGTCACCGTGCCTAAAAATATACACCTTAGATAAAGGAACGGAGGGAGTATTTCCTTATATCATGATAAATGTTTATTATTCATGCTAGAATTGTATTAACCGGAAACATAATATATGTGTGAATACATAGACAATATAGTGTCACTAGCAGGGGCGGATCCAGAACAAAAATATCCCGTTGTCCACATGCACATCGTATATACAAGGATGGACACCAAGCAATAATATATATATATATATATATATAGGGTGGGTCTATTATGATAACACCCCTTAAGTCTTATTCTGCACACCACTTTCTTATTCTGCTAACACCTACCGCTACCTACCGTCCCCCGAACTGAACTGCAGCAAAAATCCCAACCCCACCTCCCTCACGACAACACCTCCCCCTCCCTCCTCCAGCGCACCTCCCCCCGATCCATCTGCTGCCCTGCTGGGAAGCCACGCTGACGTACCCGTCCGACGCGCCGCCCCACCCCCACCAGCTTCTTCCCCCGCCCCACCCCCATCGGCTTCTTCCCTCGCCGACACTGCGGCCTCCTCCCCCATCCGGCCTCTTCACTCGCCGGCCCCGCGGCCTCCTCCCCGGCGTCGCCACGCACCTGGACATGCGCCGCCCACCACCACCTACCGAGATCTGGCCGGCAACCACGGGATCGATCCCGACCACCACGGCTCCCCACCACACCACACCTCCCATCCCGCACACCCCAAAATCCCGGCCACTGCCGCCCCGCCTCCTCCTCCTCCTGCACGGCGCGGCCCTCCTCTTGATCCAACGCCCGACGCCAGATCCAGGCTGCGACGACCCGCCATCGAAGACAGGCCGCGAAGCCCCCCCCCCTGCACCGCCCCGGTGCCACATCCAGCGAGGGGTGTGCTCCACATCTCAGCCTCCGATGCGGCACTGCGGCTTCCTCCCCGACGCGCGTCTGACTAGTGGCAGTGCGGCGCATGTGCTTGTGCAGTCCGCAGCTCGCAAGCACCCGCTCCGGCCGCCACGAGCCCTGGCAGAGCCATCAACACCCGCTCACCAGCCATCTCCAATGCCCTGTTGCAGTGCGGCCCGATGCGGCACGCAGTCCAGCGCTCCATCACCTGCAGATCGGCTCACCGGCGTGCACGGGATCGTGCTCAACAACATCACTACCACCTCCCCCATGTTTTGTGGTTCGTCTGATGTGGCATTGTAGCTCGGTAGGATCCGTTCTGCATCTTTTTCTAGTAGTGCACTTAAGTTCAGTTTAGTTTGCTTACGAGGGACACAAAAGGGCACTGTACTTCACTACCTAGCGTCATTTAGCTTGCTGCCTGTCTACGGACGACGACGATGCGAGCGTGCAGTACCGACGAAGATGCCATGCACTTCGCTGTCCAAATTCCAAACTAGGGTTGTTACTATTCAGAAGCATTTTTCTAGTGTTTTTCAGAAAATCTGATGACTTTTTTTGGGTGCAGTGCGGTTCAGAAGCTTCCGTGCAGTATGGCGACCATGGACGTGCGTCTCGCTGGCATTAGATGCGGCTCAGTACTCCTGTGGTGCAGTTTGTGGGCGCCTCGGCGACGACGGTGGCAACGTAGTGCGCTCAAGTGGTCGCCGTGGTGCAGCTCAGTGGCTCGCTCGAGCACGGGCTTCATCGCCTCGGTGATTCTGTAGTGTGTTCCCTGGTCATGTAGCTCGGTATCATGAATTCCAAATTTGCTCTCGATTTTTCATAAGAATTTGATGGTTCACTTCTGTTTAGTAAAAACGCGAGGAGTACACTTTCTTTTGGATGTGGTTCATTGTGCTACGCGTTGGATCGAAGACTCCCGTCAGTTTTCCTAACATCAACAAAATGTGTGGCCCATTTTGTGAGATAAAAAAAAGAAAAACATGCAGTTTTGTATTTAACTCTTGCAGTGCAGAAAACAAATGCAGCTCACTTCACGTTCACAAAGATGTCCAAGATGAGTTAGATGAAAAAGGACAAAAATAAAATAATGCAGTGCACTTTCCACAGTGTTTTGGTTCACTTACGTCCAATGTGAAGTGGAAATTTTTTTATGGAAACGACAAAAAGTAGTAATGCCGTTCACTTTTGATAGTGTTGCGGTCCACTTGCTCTTGTCTTTGCGCTTCAATCTTGTTAATAAAGAAGTCAGAAAAAGGACAAAAGAAATCATGGACTTTTATAGTTAGAAAAATGACGAAAGAAAATCATGAAGTCCGCTTGACTGACAGACGCAGTGCGGTTTTCAGTATGAAGCAGTGCATTCTTCTGTCCAATGAAAGGTCCACTCGCTTGGTCAATGCGCGTAAAAAATTAATAAGTATAAAAAAACTACTACTCATGAGGTTCACTTTTGGTAGTGTTACGGTTCAATTTCGGAAGTGTTGTGGTCCACTCTCGTTTTGGAAAAAGTTGAAAAAAGGACAACAAAAACTTGTGCGAGAAAGTTTATGTCCGACAAAAAGAAATCATGAAGTTCACTTGACTGTCTGTTGCAGTGCAGCTTTCAGTTTGAAGCAGTGCGTTCTTCTGTCCGACGACGATTTTGGTGTCACGAAAAAACAGTGTCCGCTTTTTGATAATTTTAAAACTGCTCTTAAACCGTAAGGAATTAGGGAGTGTGTTCTACATGAAAAAGTTGCGTCTCATTGATATCTTTTCAACGGCGTATCGTTTGAATCATTCCGACCAGCGGTTTGCAAAAACTTCGCCAAAAATGACCGCTGCCACTCGTTGTCCGCCGCACGATTTTCAAAATTAACTTAAAACCGTAAGGAATTTCAAAAATATTTCAACATATGAAAGTTGAGCCTCGTTCGTAGCTTTCCAACGGCGTATCACACGCCTCGTTTTGGCAAACGGTTCAAAAACTGGAGCGAAAACAGTACCGAACATTTTAAAAAACTTGAAAAACAGAGTTCCGCGATTTAGTAATTTGAAACTGCTCTTAAACCGTAATGAATTAGAGAAAGATTTATATATGAAAAAGATGCGCCTCGATGATATCTATCCAACGGCGTATCATTTGCTTCATTTCGACAAGCGGTTTAGAAAAAAAATGTGAAAAAACGCTCGCTGCCACTCGTCATCCGCCGCACTATTTTCAAAACTGCTCTTAAACCGTGTGGAATCTCGAAAAGTGTTTAACATGTCGAAGTTGCGCCTAATCCATAGCTTTTCAATGGTATATTACACGCCTCATTTCGATAAACGGTTAGAAAATTTGAGCGAAAACAGTACCAAAAAAATAACGCGTGCAGTTTTTTCCGACGAGAAGTTCACTAGTCTCTATTGCAGTGCTCGTCGTCAAAATGATGCAGTGCGCTTCTATTGAGCGTGCAGTGCCGAAGTGGTGTGCAGAATAGTTATTCTGCTAATATTAGCAGAATAGACCGTCATATATATAGCACACCCAACAACACAAATTATATGGCAACGAGATTTCTTACCAAAATAAATTGTTCACTTCCACTTGAAATACTAGTTGATTATGTAAATTTGAACAGTTAAGCATAAGTACTCCAAACAATGAAAACAAATATGATCAAATCTCGACATATGCCAATAGATTCTGAATGCCTACAAAAGAAAAAATAGACTTAGTACCTATTAAATAGACTTGTGCAATTAACCATAAAGTTAATAGTATTACCTTTTAAAATAGCCCTCTACGTTCATTCATGACCTCAAAGCGATCAATGACTACATCATTGGTAACTTCTCTCATTTCTTCTTTCTCCACATAGCAAATAAGGTCATGATTCAATGCATCATCACCAAGACGATTGCGCGAAAATGTCTTCACAAGTTTCATGCCCGAAAAACATCTCTCAACTATAGCAGTGGCAACAGGCAATACAAGTGCCAAATTCACAAGCCGGTAGACCAAAGGATACACAATATGTTTCTTTATCTCCACCATTTTTTGAGAGATCTCACAAATATTATTTATGCTAGAGAAGCGATCATCTACTCGAACATCAGCTATGTAAAGACGGAGGTGATGTTTCAGGTCCCTCAATTCTCCATCATCAAAATCTTTTGGATAAAGTCTAGCTAGATCCATCAAATGCTCTAAATTGAAATCCTTGAATGATTTTTTTGGGCTCAAAGCAGCTAAGCATATTAGTAGCTTAGAATTTTTCTCATTAAATCGGCTATCAAGTTCTTGAAGCAGCCAATCAATAACATCATTGAAACAATTCACTTCATAATGATGCTTATTAGTGATACCTGTTTTTTGACATGGCTTCTTTGGATTGACATATTGCTCTGCCATCTCCAACTTGGAAATCTCATGTTTTTCACAAAATGCATATGCTTCACCCAAGGCTAATTCCCAACCATTCCTCCTTAAATCATTCAATGAGTCTTTGGTTGACTGCACACAATGTACAACATTCACAATGTCTTGATTCTTCCTTTATAGAGCCATTGATAATGTGTTTGTGATAGCCAATATAGTGGACATAAGTTGCAGGTAGAACACAAAATCAAATGATTGGAAATAAACAAGGAGACCACAAGCTTGCCTTATGTTTGTGTCATCACCGTCTTCTTCTTCCACGTATTCTAGCACTTTGATAACTGCAGGGAACAAATCAATCAAACTCTTCAGAGTCCTCTGGTGAGAACTCCATCGGGTGTCTCCGGGTCTTTGAAGTGCTAGCTCTTGATTTAATCCCGTCCCACTTTGAAGTACACAACAACCTAAGGCTCCACGCACTTGTTCTTTATATTTGTCTCGAATCATGTCCTTTCTCTTTGAAGATCCATAAACAACATTCAACAATACAGAGATCATAAAAAAAATCATAATCCATTTGTGCTTCCTTACAATAGCCACAACAACCAGTTGCAATTGGTGCCCAAAACAATGAACATAATATGCTGTGTTGTTCTCCCTCATGATTAAAGACTGCAAACCATTAAACTCACCTCGCATGTTGCTCGCGCCATCGTACTCTTGGCCCCTAACTTGCTGGAGACTTAAACTGAGTTTTGCAAATAAATCATCAATAGCAGACTTGAGGTACTTTGAAGTTGTCTCCTTCACATAAACAAGGCCAACTAAACTCTCTTTCGCACTTCTGCATTTACCAGCATATCTCAAGACCACTGCCATCTGTTCTTTACCAGCCACATCCCTTGATTCATCAACTAGCAAAAAAATACACCATCTCAAATTTCTTCAAGAATAGAATGCAATATTTGCTTTGCAAAACATTCAGCTATGTCCTTCTGGATCATTTGAGAAGTCAGCTTATTGTTACCTAGAGCATTAGGGCCTACAACAAAAGCAATACGCCCATTCTTTGTACTCACTATACTCAAGCCAGTTCCCAAATTCATCAAACCAATCTGGATTAAACTTTCTCTCTCGACCACCAATAGTTGTAGTTTTAAAATTATAAGTACAAGGTTGACAAAGAGTCTTTGCCAAATATTTTCTTCTTACCACATCCCTTAGATTAGGAGGATACTCATCTATGCTTCTCCTTTTGCCAAGATCAGATTGAATTTCCTCTTCCCAATTGATTTCTTCTAGATCTTGAGATGAATTCCACATGTTATGGGATAGACCTTCATCTGCCAAGGCATCATTTTGTTCCTGTGATGGAGCATCATCCGGTTCATGTGGCGGAGCTGGAGGATCATCCGGTTCATGTGATGGGCTAGCTATATCATCTTGTGCCGAGGGCTTCATTTTTTTAACAAACCTTTCCATAAATTCTCCTATGATTATTTATTATTGTATTAGCAAAAATGTACAGACTTACATTATTTGTGTTTGCATATGCAAGAATAGAAACAATAAACAAAACATATTGATTGAATTATACGATTAGGGACTTAAACTTACTCGACATTGTGCCTCACTGCTGTCACAGAAATAATCCTCCCCTAGTTAGATATGAATCACAGCCAATTGTTCCCAATTGTAATAGCTTCAAATATTAAGACCCTAGCCATACAATTAGAAAAACAGAAATTAAAAAAATGAAATTCCTACACATAGTTGACTAGTTGAGATTTCAGATTTGAGAGAGATAAGCAATTACCAAGTGCTGAGATGAGAGCTGAGACGTACCTCAAATTTCCAACAATCCCTAAGTGGGGCGAGGGTGGAGGTGGCCGGCTAGCGATGCTTGAACAACAGCGACTAGGCGGACCGGCGGCTGGCCGCGCGACGGAGAATCCGAGAAGGGCTGAGAGCGGCGGCGCTGTGAGGGTTGAGGCGCAGAAGCCAAGCGGACGAGCAACCGAACAGGCGCACGTACAGGTATACAGCCGTATTGGGGATCAATAGCTTTTTTTCAACACGCGCACGTACTGACATACAGGACCAGGGATCGATTAATCTATAGCTGGGCTGGCCGGTGTCTAGGTCCAAAAATTACCGGTGTCCAACCCCAAAAACTTGGACTATGTATAAGGTAAGCACGTATTTTACCTGGTGCCAGTGACACCGGATGAGATAACATGGCTCCGCCCCTGGTCACTAGTATGCCTCTACATGACTAGCTCGTTGATCAAAGATGGTTAAGGTTTCCTAACCATAGACATGAGTTGTCATTTGATAAACGGGATCACATCATTAGGAGAATGAATTGACCCATTCCGTTAGCTTAGCACTTGATCATTTTACTTTACTACTATTGCTTTCTTCATGACTTATACATGTTCCTATGACTATGAGATTATGCAACTCCCGATTATCGGAGGAACACTTTGTGTGCTACCAAACGTCACAACATAACTGGGTAATTATAAAGGTGCTCTACAGGTGTCTCCGATGGTACTTGTTGAGTTGGCATAGATCGAGATTAGGATTTGTCACTCCGATTGTCAAAGAGGTATCTCTGGGCCCTCTCGGTAATGCACATCACTCTAAGCCTTGCAAGCAATGTGACTAATGAGTTAGTTGCGGGATGATGCATTACGGAACGAGTAAAGAGACTTGCCGGTAACGAGATTGAGCTAGGTATTGAGATACCGACGATCAAATCTCGGGCAAGTAACATACCGATGACAAAGGGAACAACGTATGTTGTTATGCGGTTTGACCGATAAAGATCTTCGTAGAATATGTAGGAGCCAATATGAGCATCCAGGTTCCGCTATTGGTTATTGACCGGAGATGTGTCTCGGTCATGTCTACATAGTTCTCGAACCCTTAGGGTCCGCACGCTTAACGTTCGGTGACGATTGGTATTATGAGTTTATGTGTTTTGATGTACTGAAGGGAGTTTGGAGTCCCGTATATGATCACGGACATGACGAGGAGTCTCGAAATGGTTGAGACATAAAGATCGATATATTGGATGACTATGTTTGGACTTCAGAAGTGTTCCGGGCAAGTTCGGGCATATACCGGAGTACCGGGGGGTTACTGGAACCCCCCGGGGAGTATAATGGGCCTTATGGGCCTTAGTGGAGAAGAGGAGGGGCGGCCAAGGCAGGGTCGTGCACCCCCTCCCCCTCTAGTCCGAATTGGACAAGGAGGGGGGCGGCGCCCCCCTTTCCTTCCCCCCTCTCTCCTCCTTCCCCCTTCTCCTACTCCTACTAGGAAAGGAGGAGTCCTACTCCCGGTGGGAGTAGGACTGCCCCCTTGGCGCGCCCTCCTCCTGGCCGGCCGCCTCCCCCCTAGCTCCTTTATATACGGGGGCAGTGGGGGGGCACCCCAAGACACACAAGTTCATCATTGATCTTTAGCCGTGTGCGGTGCCCCCCTCCACCATAATCCACCTCGGTCATATCATAGCGGTGCTTAGGCGAAGCCCTGCGTCGGTAGCTTCATCAACACCGTCATCACGCCGTCGTGCTGACGGAACTCTCCCTCGAAGCTCTACTAAATCGTGAGTTCGTGGGACGTCACCGAGCTGAACGTGTGCAGATCGCGGAGGTGCCGTACGTTCGGTACTAGGATCGGTCGATCGTGAAGACGTACGACTACATCAACCGCGTTGTTATAACGCTTCCGCTTATGGTCTACGAGGGTACGTGGATGACACTCTCCCCTCTCATTGCATCACCATGATCATGCATGTGCGTAGGAATTTTTTTGAAATTACTACGTTTCCCAACAGTGGCATCTGAGCCATGTTTATGCGTAGATGATATATGCACAAGTAGAACACAAGTGAGTTGTGGACGATACAAGTCATACTGCTTACTAGCATGTCATACTTTGATTCGGCGGTATTGTTGGATGAAGCGGCCCGGACCGACGCGTACGCTTACGCGAGACTGGTTCTACCGACGTACTTTGCATATAGGTGGCTGGCGGGTGTCAGTTTCTCCAACTTTAGTTGAATTGAGTGTGGCAACGCCCGGTCCTTGTTGAAGGTTAAAACAACACTAACTTGACGAAATATCATTGTGGTTTTGATGCATAGGTAAGAACAGTTCTTGCTCAGCCCGTAGCAGTCACGTAAAACTTGCAACAACAAAGTAGAGGACGTCTAACTTGTTTTTGCAGGGCATGTTGTGATGTGATATGGTCAAGACATGATGCTAAATTTTATTGTATGAGATGATCATTTTTTGTAACAGAGTTATCGGCAACTGGCAGGAGCCATATGGTTGTCGCTTTATTGTATGCAATGCAATCACCATGTAATTGCTTTACTTTATCACTAAGCGGTAGCGATAGTCATAGAAGCAATGTTGGCGAGACGACAACGATACTACGATGGAGATCAAGGTGTCGCGCCGGTGACGATGATGATCATGACAGTGCTTTGAAGATGGAGATCAACGGCACAAGATGATGATGGCCATATCAAATCACTTATATTGATTGCATGTGATGTTTATCTTTTATGCATCTTATTTTGCTTTGATTGACGGTAGCATTATAAGATGATCTCTCACTAAATTTCAAGGTATAAGTGTTCTCCCTGAGTATGCACCGTTGCCAAAGTTCGTCGTGCCGAGACACCACGTGATGATCGAGTATGATAATCTCTACGTTCACATACAACGGGTGCAAGCCAGTTTTGCACACGCAGAAATACTCGGGTTGAACTTGACGAGCCTAGCATATGCAGATATAGCCTCAGAACACTGAGACTGAAAGGTCGAGCGTGAATCATATAGTAGATATGATCAACATAGTGATGTTCACCATTGAAAACTACTCCATTTCACGTGATGATCGGAACTGGTTTAGTTGATATGGATCACGTGATCACTTAGATGATTAGAGGGATGTCTGTCTAAGTGGGAGTTCTTAAGTAATTTGATTAATTGAACTTTAATTTATCATGAACTTAGTACCTGATAGTATTTTGCTTGTCTATGTTGTTGTAGATAGATGTCCCATGTTGTTGTTCCGTTGAATTTTAATGCTTTCCTTGAGAAAGCTAAGTTGAAAGATGATGGTAGCAATTACACGAACTGGGTTCGTAACTTGAGGATTATCCCCATTGCTGCACAGAAGAATTACATCCTGGAAGCACCGCTAGATGCAAGACCCGCTGCAGGAGCAACGTCGGACGTTGTGAACGTCTAGTTGAGAAAAGCTGATGACTACTCGATAGTTTAGTGTGTCATGCTTTACGGCTTAGAACCGGGACTTCAACGACGTTTTGAACATCATGGAGCATATGAGATGTTCCAGGAGTTGAAGTTAATATCTCAAGCAAATGCCCCGATTGAGAGATATGAAGTCTCCAATAAGTTCTATAGCTGCAAGATGGAGGAAAATAGTTCTGTCAGTGAATATATACTCAAAATGTCCGGGTATAATAATCACTTGATTCAACTGAGAGTTAATCTTCCTGATGATAGTGTCATTGACAGAATTCTCCAATCACTGCCACCAAGCTACAAGAGCTTCGTGGTGAACTATAATATGCAAGGGATGGAAAAAAAACAATTCCCGAGCTCTTCACGATGCTAAAGGCTGCGGGGGTAGAAATCAAGAAGGAGCATCAAGTGTTGATGGTCAACAAGACCATCAATTTCAAGAAAAAGGGTAAAGGGAAGAAGAAGGGGAACTTCAAGAAGAAAAACAAACAAGTTGCTGCTCAGGAGAAGAAACCCAAGTCTGGACCTAAGCCTGAGACTGAGTGCTTTTACTGCAAAGGGACTGGTCACTGGAAGCGGAACTGTCCCAAGTATTTGGCGGATAAGAAGGATGGCAAGGTGAACAAAGGTATATGTGATATACATGTTATTGATGTGTACCTTACTAAAGCTCGCAGTAGCACCTGGGTATTTGATACCGGTTCTGTTGCTAACATTTGCAACTCGAGATAGGGACTACGAATTAAGCGAAGATTGGCTATGGACGAGGTGACGATGCGCGTGGGAAATGGTTCCAAAGTCGATGTGATCGCGATCGGCACGCTACCTCTACATCTACCTTCGGGATTAGTTTTGGACACTATTTTGGATGAAAATTTGTTATTTAAAGATGTCAAATTCGATTTTTCTTTTTGTGGTTTTTTTCCATAAGTGCACCAAAAGGCGAATATCCAATTTTGAGCTCGGGCTCATCTGCACACGGTGAACAATAAATTCAATAAAATGCTAGATTTTTTTTAAAATCCGATTGTTTTGCGTGTAAGATGATTTAGCACGTATCAAATTTCAAATCATTTGAACATCTTAGTAGCTCTTAGCAAAAAAAATCATGTGCGAAGAGTGCACATTAAACATTTTCACATACCTCAAATTTATCTTTTTTACTGAGAGGTACTCGAACATCCAAAATACTCTGAAGTTTGGCACGGACATCACACGCTCACACATCTTTCCTGATTTTTTTTACCTTTTAGTGATTTTTTGTTTACTCCGGAGCTCATCTAAGCTTGTGAGCCAAAACGCTGCTGTCACTCAAATGTCAAGTTTATTGAAAAAAATCAGATTTTTTTACTTTTTATTTAATTACTATTTTTCTTATATATATTTTTGAACACAGTACAAAAACATGCGCTTTTACATACGCACATACACTCATCCCTATGAGAGCACACATGCACACCCTACCCCTATGAGCATGTTCGAAAGACTGAGCCGGCATATTATCTTGAGATTTATGAAGTCACGTAGGCGTCCCGTCGTCGACGAGAAGTCTCCTCCCACTGAAAGTGTCTCTTTATTAACCATTCAACCACAAGTTGGTTCGCTATATTTTTCCCGTATAAGGTGTATTATACACTTATATACAGCAAAAATAAATTCCCCTCCAACTTTATACTACGTCCTATACACGGTGGGAGATGCTCTAATCGAATAAAATGCCCTCTTGTTCCAACAAAATCTTCTAGTGGAGAAATAAAAACATTCAATCGGACGGAAGGGACGCGAGGCGAATATCATGGCTTCACATGGTCACCCACTCACCCACACATGCACGTGAAAACACAGCAACAAGACAAAAATGCCTACCTACACTGCTCGTGCCTATGCCAACTTACAAGTCAACGACATGATAGCACTGTTGAGCTTCGCAGCCTCCCTTCCCAAAACATATGCACGCATCGCGTGAACGTGCCATATTTGCCGTATACAAAGATCTCCAAGACGCAGACGTGCAGCTTTGCCTTGCTCGTGTCCGTTGGAGAAATACATCACCCCCGAGACGGGATCACCGCAACGGGCAAGAAGGAGATCGGATGGCGCCGACGTGCCGTGCCCCGCGCGGCGCCCGCTCACGTCGACGGTCGACCCGGTCAAGGCGCGGCGAGGCAAGCGCGCGGCCTCCGACAGCGCAGCAACGGCAGGTCAAAGTCACGCACCAGCACTTGCGCGCCGAGCCGGGCATCGACGACGCCGACGCTGCCCCCTCACGAGCGCGTCATGTGCTGTGCCCCAGTGGCCCGCCCCAGCCTCGGCCCCGTCTCGCCCGGCCGCACCACGTGGCCTCGCGCCGCGCTTTTGGCATCTCTCCGCCGATGCCGCCGCGGCGCCGCTGCCCGTTGGTTGGCGCCCGCGTTTCGGGCCCCCGGCCACGCCACGGGACGGGTTCGATCGGCGCCGTGTTGGTGTTGGTAGGAGACTTGGGGCGACCGCGGTGCGGTGGTGGCGCTGGGGCCGAGCAGAAAGAAAGCGATGGTTGCACGTTGGGGAGGGGCCGCGCGGCTCCGTTTCAGATGCGCCATCGGCCATGATTTGTTTGGAAACAAAGGACCTCGGATAAGCCGTTCGCAGCATGATAACAGTACTACATCAACGACACTGTAGCAGTGGTCGCCAGTGTGAATAAGTTGTGTCATGTCCACGGAAGAAGCACGTACGTGCAATAACTGTAGACAGGCGCAATGCCACCGTAGGGATTAGTTGTTGTACCCAATGGCATCGGTACCACTCATCTGCGGTTGCAGGGAATGGTATTTAGCGGTACTTGCAAATGCCATTTCTTTTTCTCAAAGCTTCCCATGCTTAGAAGACATCCTTGTTTAGTTAGCGGTAGCATTGATTTCGAAAGAGAAGGCAACACATGCGGCGAGCCCTGAATCAAGGAGGCAGCATGCCGACTAAGATCGACAGCTACGGACCCTGAAGTTTTGCACTGATAGATAGATAGATAGATAGATAGATACAAGAACACATCACATTTACCTACCTACCTACCCACTGCCCCCACGTCTATCTTGGCACCACATGCATGTAACTATACTGCATGAAAAGAAACACACATGACGGCGATACGGCGCTCAATTATCCTCCACCCTGGAAGGCGTGCCTTGGGCTCGTGATGACAGAAATCCAAAAACCTATCCAGATTCTAATTGAGGCAAGAGCACTAGAGACCCACAAACTTGCATTGGATGTGATGGTTTAGTCCACAAACTTGCAAAAGGTGATCAACTCATCCATAAACTTGCAAACTATGTGATGGTTTAGTCCACAGCCAATCAGAGACAGACAATTGGCGCCTAGCTGGCTGCTGCGTGGCACACCTGGTCGGACTGGGCCTTTTGCAGAAAACCCCTCAACGTTTCTGGAAATCACGCCCGCCGTCCCTGTCTGGCCTCCCTTGGCTATTTAATATTGCGGCCCCTCTCACCTGGTCGGGAAATCACTTCGCCTCAGAGTTACGGGAGCCGCGGGGAGTGGCGACGGCGTCCGTTCCCCTAACGCCAGCGACGGCGGCGACGTCGCCGGCCATCGTGGCGGCCATGGAGCCACCAGAATCCGTTGGCCTCGTCCGCGAACCGGGCGCATTTCCGCCGGATTACGGTAAGGCCCGCCCTCCTTCACCTCTGCTTTCCGTTTGCTTTTTTGGCACTCGTCGTGGTTGGTCGCCGGGGTTGATCGACACTGTTACTCGCCGGGCTTGGTCGCCGGGGTAGATTAGAAGGTTGCTGCGGAGTGGGATTGGAGGTTCGGTTCGGTTGCTAGGGTTTATGTTGTTGGAGCAGAGGAAAGTAGGGGTTTAGGGCTCTAAAGTTGATGTTTTCTGTCATGAAGTTCAGTTATTTTGCTAGGAAATATGTGGATTTAAGCCTGTACTGGTTGCAATGTTGAAGTTGATCGTAAACATGTTGATTCTGAAGATTGTGCCATACAGTTGGGGTTTTGGGACATAAAGTTGGGGTTTTGGGCCATAAAGTTTGGATTTTGGGGTAGGATATATGAAAATGTGTGGTTTTTAGGTAGTGCTAAATGAAAATGTGTGATTTTGGATAGTTGATGTTACTATTCTGGATATTGTACTGCTCTGAAAGTCTGAATAATGTTGACACTGCTGAATATTTTCATTGTCTGAATATTGCTGATCATGCTCTGAATTTGTTTTGCAGTGTGTGATGCAGCAATGGGCATGGCTGTGGAATCTACATTCTTCACTTTGCAGATTGAGCATAATGGCATTCTTTGTAGACCAAGTAGCAACCTGGAGTATGCAAGTGCTAGTGTGGAGATTCTGGATTATTGCTCTGCTTCTAATTTCTCATATTCATTTATTGAGAAGCATCTGCAATGGTTGAGCTATCCTGTGTGGGAGCACCACATCTATTGGTGTAGGCCTGGGTGCCTATTGTCAGAAGAGCTGGTGCCAATTAGAGGAGATGTTGATGTCCAGTACATGATCACAGCAAGTGCAGTCCATAAGGTGCTGGAGATATTGATTGACCATTCAGATTTTATTCAGATATGCAGGCATGATGTCATATATACAATGCCCAGCTCAGTGTCCAGATCAATGGTTGAAATTATTCTCTCTGAGCAAGAAGCTAGTGGAAGTCAGCACATGGAAGTTTCAGTTCAAGCAGCAGAGACATCAAGTGCAAACTTGCAAATTGCAGTTTCAGAGCAAGCACAGACAGTAGAAGAATTGACAGATTCAGACTTTAGTGATAATGACTTCAGCATTGATGAGGGAGATGATGATCTCTTTGATGAGTACATTGATTTTTGTGTGGATGAAGAGGAACCAGAAGAGATAGATGATGAGCCTGAATATGTACTTGAGGATGAGGACCTTGATTTGTCAAGAGAAGAAGAAGATAACCTGAAATACAAGTTCAGTGCTTTCAATGCAAAGGTGCACATGGACTCTCCTATATTCAGAGTAGGCATGGTCTTTGCAGATGTCAAGCAACTGAGGCAAGCTCTGAATGCATATTCAATAAGGAATAGAGTTGAGATCAAGAAGGTAAAGAATGAAAAAACCAGATTGGAGGCAGTGTGCAAGCCTGGTTGTCCATGGCTTCTGAAAGATGCATTGGACAATAGGACAGGAGGCTTTGTGATAAAGGTTTATGCTGCAGTCCACAAGTGTCAGAAGGCATGGGAGTTGAAAGCACTGACAGCCAATTTCCTTACAAAATTTTTCATTAATGAATTCAGGGATGACCAAAAGATGGGGCTTGGCACATTTTCAAGGAAGGTTACAAAGGAGCTTCACATTACTGTCAACAGATGGAAGTTAGCTAGGGCTAGGAAACAAGTTCTGAAGATAATTCGTGGGGATGAGGATGAACAGTTTAGTAAGTTGTGGGACTATGGTCAGGAACTGAGGACATGTAACTCTGGCTCCACATTTCTGGTGTCCACTCATGTTGTGACAAATGAACAGTACCCAATGGGCAGAAAATGTTTGAAATCAGTGTATTGGTCTTATGATGCTTGCAAAAGAGGTTGGCTTCAGGGATGCATGCCTATTATATTTGTTGATGGGTGTCATATGAAAACAAAGTACAAAGGGATGTTGTTGACTGCTGT
Organism: Triticum aestivum; assembly: GCF_018294505.1. Classification (NCBI taxonomy): domain Eukaryota; kingdom Viridiplantae; phylum Streptophyta; class Magnoliopsida; order Poales; family Poaceae; genus Triticum; species Triticum aestivum. Next base: position 203,634,901 of record NC_057798.1, read on the forward strand.
TGGCATAGATCCTAATGACTGCATATTCCCTCTGGCAATGGGTTGGGTTGAAGTTGAGTGTACTAGTGCTTGGGAATGGTTTTTGACCACTCTTAGAGATGATCTTAATATCATAAACACTTCACCTTTCACAATCATGAGTGACAAGCAAAAGGGATTAATAAATGCAGTGATAAAAGTGTGGCCAGATGCAGAACACATGTTTTGTGTGAGGCACATTTATCAAAACTTCCATGAGAAGCACAAAGGAGAAGTGTTGAAACAAGACTTATGGGCCATAGCGAGATCTACTAACAAGCAGAAGTGAAGAGCAAATTGTGAGAAGATGGATGAACATAGTGCTGCAGCTTTTAATTGGACTGAAAGATTGAATCCAAAGACATGGGTGAAAGCATTCTTTAGTGAGTTTCCTAAATGTGACATAGTGTTGAACAACAATTCTGAAGTTTTCAACAGTTACATCTTGGATGCTAGGGAAATGATAGTGCTATCAATGTTAGAAAATATTTTCTACAAGCTTATGCACAAAATGCAGAGCAAACAAAGGGAAGCAACTAAAAAATGGACAGGACATAGAATCTGTCCCAAGATTCTCAAAAAGCTTGAAAAAAATATTGAATATGCAGCTAACTGTCATGTTGCTGGTGCTGGACAGGAACTGTTCAAGGTACAATCAGGTCCTAACAGCTACAATGTGGACCTTGCCTTGTTCAGGTGTGACTGTGGTAGATGGCAGCTGTCAGGAATACCCTGTAGTCATGGAGTTGCATGTATGAGAGAGGAGAGGATTGATCTAGAGAAAATGGTCCATGAGTGCTACTCTGTCCAAACCTATTTGAAAGCCTATGGATACAATCTGATGCCTCTTAGAGACCCTGAAATGTGGGAGAAGATGGATGGGGAATAAAGTGTATCCACCTATCTTCACTAAACAACTAGGAAGGCCCAAAAAAATAGGAAAAAGACACCAGAGGAAAAGATGAAAGCTGGTGTTAGAGTGCCAAACAAAAATGAAGTGACAATGCACTGCTCCATATGTGGCAGACCTGATCACAACAGGAAGGGGCACTACAAGTACCAGGAAGCTCAAATGGGACCTAGAGATCCAATAGAAGATGAGGACTATGATGATCCAACATTTGTACAAGTACATCACTTTGTTCCACTATATTAATCTTTCTGAACTTCTTTGCATTTTATATTAATCTTTCTGAACTTCTTTTCTCATCTCATAACTCATCTCACTTTGTTGTGCAGAACATTTTTCCTCACTTGGCAAACCCTGGCATGGATCCAAGCCAGTTGCCGGACAGCATGGTTTCAAGCATGTCCAGGAGGGAGAGATCTCACAGGGCTCCACAAAGGTTCCATGGCCCTCTACCAGAACAATCAGCATTTGTTGCAGCAGCTGCTGCTGCAATTCCACAGCCAACAGTGACAACACAGATGAACATTGGGAGAACTGAAAGAGGAGAAAGCTCACAACCTGCTAGCAGAGGAAAAAGGAAAAATGTAGCAGCTGGCAGAACTTCAGGTACAGGGAGGGGCAGAGGAAGAAATGCAGCAACTGGCACATCTTCAGGTGTAGAGAGGGGTAGAGGAAGAAATGCAGCAACTGGCACATCTTCAGGCATAGGGAGGGGCAGAGGAAGAAATGCAGCAGCTGGCACAACTACAGGTGCAGAAAGGGGTAGAGGAAGAAATGTTGCAGCTGGAGGATCTTCAAGTGCAGGGAGGGGCAGAGGAAGAAATGCAGCAACTTCAGTTGCAGGAACATCTTCAGGTGAAGCTAGGACATCTTCAGGTGCAGGGAGGGGCTTCTTATGATTGTTATGTGGAGATGACAGACCTATGGTGATTCCAGATCTGAATACAGCACCTGATGCATGAATTGTGTCATGGGTGAACTTTTTAGAGGCATAAACTTGTAACTTAATGATTTTGCTGAATTTTGCACCTGAGGCATCTTATATTCAGCTAGAACCATTTTACTGAATTTTGCTATGAGTTGATGGCATTTGCACCAGCTGAATTTTGCTATGAGTTGATGGGCATCTGCACCATTTTGCATGAATTGTACTAAATGAACTAACTAAACTAAATGAACTAACTGAACTAACTGAACTAAATGAACTAACTGAACTAACTGAACTAAATGAACTAACTGAACTAACTGAACTAAATGAACTAACTAAACTAAATGAACTAACTGAGTTTGTGCCCAAAATTAAAAAAAAAACAAAAAAATGTTTGGCCTGGGTCTCGAACCCAGGACCTGTCATTATAGAAGTAGAGTGCAATGCCAGTGCGCTACGAGTAGGAACTTGTTAGGGAGGGGCGGAGGAAGTATCTTGTACTGATAACAGAGAGGCCAACTCCCACTCGCCCACTCTCCTCTGGACGGTTCGCGTTCCCACCCACCACATCAATAAAACCGCCGCCCCCACCCACCCACCCCCACTCCACTCATCGACCGTGTCGCCTCCACTCCCCACTCCACTCACCACCGCCGCCCACCGCCGCCATGGTGAACAATGCGGGCTGGAAGAGATCACTAGAGGATCTTGCCGGCAACGACCAGTCGTTCCGCACGTAGATCAGAGAGGTATGCACCTGGTTCCCGAGCGCAAAGCTCATGCTCCATCATGCGCGCGGGTTGGCCAAGGTGCTGACGGACGAGGAGAATGCGCGTGCCTTCCCCAAAGGCCTCAAGGTGCGGCCGCCGTTATTCCTCGTCTGGGCAATGCGGGAGGCCACGCTCAGCGTGGATCCGTACCAGAGAGCTAGGTGGTGGATGTACCGCTCCACAACCTCTCTGGCCCCGGTCCCCCTCGACAACGACCCTGCGAACATCGTCGGCGTCGTGCTCGCGCTGCCTGCTCCAATCGACCCAGCGGACGACGACTCCGATGACGACCTGACAGAGGTTGTTGCCATCTCTGACGACGATTCTGACGACGTTATTTTCGTTGCGCGGGTCGACATTGAGGGTGGCAGAAACATGCCCATCGACGTCGAGCTCCTGCCAGAAGACGTGAAGATCAAAGAAGAAAAAGAGGTGAAGGAGCCAGAGCCAGAGCAAAAGAAGAAGGGGGCAGTGAAGAAGGAGCCAGTGCGTCGCTCCATCCGCCTGCAACAGATGAAGAAACAATGAAGATCTGCAGCTGTTGGAGTAGAAGAAGAAGCGGCTGAAGAAGAAGAAGAAGGGAGTAGTCAGGTATGCTGATTATATATTGGCATATAAGTTACCTATGTTGAACTAAAGATGTTGTTGAACTGTTATCTATTTTGAGCTGCTGCTGTTATCTATGTTGCCTATGTTATCTATGTTGCTTATGTTGCAGTGTTGCCAAATATTGTGTTGCTATGTGTGTTGCATTCTGCCCATATTGTGCCCATGTGCACACATCCAAAAATAGATACCTGGGCCCTTCCAAATACAATGGTCTGAATTTAACTAAACTGAAATTTACAATGTTAAGTTAAATGAAATTTGCTTGATCTGAATTTTGCTTGCAGTTAAGTTAACTGAAATTTGCTTGCATTATCTGAATTTTGCTGCAACTATCTGAATTTTGGCACAATGCACACTTTCACTTCTCTGAAAAACAATTTCATCATCATTTCTTCATGAGGCAAAACAATTTCATCATCATTACCATGTGCATAATTTCAGTGCTCTGAAAAACAATTTCAGTTCATCATTTCTTTATTTGGTCAGTACTACATCAACATTTCTGAACTTCTTTCATCAGTACTACATCAACATGTCTCACACTAAAAACACCCTACTTGCTAATAATGACAGCTAGCACAATGGCAAACAGGCCAACATACAGAAGAGCTCCAAAACAAAAAATCTTTTCCCTAAATTGCTCTCTTTGCTTCTGCATCTTGACAATTGCTCTCTTTTCTTTCTCATTTCTTTTAGTTTCTGCTTCAAGTACTTTAATCCTGGCCTCCAACTCCATATTCTTCATGGCTAGATCCTTAATCCTGGCCTCCAACTTCATTGCTCTGCCATCCCTTTCCCCATTCCACTCCTGAAAAAATGATAAGCAATTCAGGTCAAGAACTCCTGAAAAATGATGAACCATTGCTCTGCCTTGTACTAAGTCAGCTCATTATTCTGCAGCTCATTATTACTGGGATTTCTGTACTTACCTTGTTGCCACCGAAGTCAAGAACTGCAATGACCCTGGCGCTAGGTTCTCCAGGCCCGCCGCCGCCCAGGAACCCGTCGGCGTCGACGCCTACTCCATGGGATCGTAAGCCACCGCTCTGCTTCTCGCCGCCGCCGCCACCGGACGCTCTCATTCTCTCGCCGTCGGGATTTGGACAGGGGAAAGGGGAAAATAGGAGAGAGCTAGGGATTTGGGCAGGGATAAAGAAGACAAGTGAAGCAGGGACAGCGGGCGTGATTTCCAGAAACGTTGAGGGGTTTTCTGCAAAAGGCCCAGTCCGACCAGGTGTGCCACGCAGCAGCCAGCTAGGCGCCAATTGTCTGTCTCCGATTGGCTGTGGACTAAACCATTACATAGTTTGCAAGTTTATGAATGACTTGATCACCTTTTGCAAGTTTGTGGACTAAACCATCACATCCAATGCAAGGTTGTGGGTCTCTATTGCTCTTGCCTCATTCTAATTCTGTTCCACAGTTTGTTCGGCCGGCCTCACCGTTCGTGTGAGTGACACTGTCGAAAGCACGAGCCATGCCATAGCTATACTAGTAGCATCGAGCAAGCGAGAGAAAGCCCAGGCACATCTCCTCCCGACATCCCCCACCTCGCTCGCCTCTTTCCCTTTCGCCCCAGCGCTCTCGCGTCAGACGGTTTCCCCATCTCGCCCGCCCTTTATCTTTTCCTCTTTTCCGGCTTCTTTTTCCGTCTCATCTCGCCCCCGCCCGTCGCCTTCTACCTCTCGCACTCGCTTCACATCTTTCCCCTTCTACTCCACTCCTGGGCCGGCCGCACTCTCCATGCCCTCCCCGTGAAGCAAGCAGATCCTTTTGCCTCCCTTATTAGAGCTCGTTATCCGCTAGTGCCATGGAGAAGGAGAGGAATCAGGGGTTCTTCGCCGCTCTAAAGGAGGAGGTGGTGCGGGGGCTGTCGCCGGCGAGGTCCCGCGGGAAGACCCCGGCCAGGAGCGCGTCGCCGGCAAGAATGCTGATCCCGCGCCGTCGCAAGGCGCCGCCGCCGCCGCCGGAGAAGCAGATGGAGCAGCAGCAGTACCTTCCGGAGCAGCTCATAGCGCGCTCTGGCAGCCTCCGACCGGGTGGCGAGGTGCTCGAGCCGCTCATTGAGGGCCCCGACGCCGACCGCCTCGCCGCCGGCGACTTCGTCGGAGAGGACTCCGGCCGGCGGGAGGGGTTCGGTCACTGGGTCCGCGGCCACCTGACGCGCACCCCGTCCATGGCCTCCGGCTCCACCGGCCCTGGCGGTTCGAGCGGCTCGTTCCGGCACTCCGACCTCCGCCTCCTCCTCGGCGTCATGGGCGCTCCGCTCGCGCCCATCTCGTCCAACCTGGCCGACCCGCTGCCCCTCCTCTCCATCAAGGGCACCCCCATTGTACGTCCACATCTTATGTTGATTCGCTTCCAAGTGATGCCGCTTTTGGTCGTGCATCTGGTACTCACTTCACTTCACTGCTCTGGGAATTCGCAGGAGTCGTCGTCCGCGCAGTACATCCTGCAGCAGTACATGGCGGCGTCCGGCGGCTACAAGATGCTGCAGTCGGTGAGGAACGCGTACGCCATGGGCAAGGTGCGGATGGTGGCGTCCGAGTTCGAGACGGCCACGCGCGTCGTCAAGAACCGCGGGCCGAGCGGCCGCGGCGCCGCTGCCGTCGAGCAGGGCGGCTTCGTGCTGTGGACGATGGCCCCCGGCATGTGGTACGTCGAGCTCGCCGTCGGCGGCAGCAAGGTCCACGCCGGCTGCAACGGCCGCCTTGTCTGGCGCCACACCCCTTGGCTCGGCGCCCACGCCGCGAAAGGCCCGGTTCGCCCCCTCCGCCGCGTCCTGCAGGTCTCGACATTGCCACCTTTAGCTTCTTCACCCCTCGATTCTCTCCCACCACCACCACCTCACAAGTCGCATCGCAAATCTTCTTACCATGCTCTCCCCACGAACTTGCAATGCAGGGTCTTGATCCGCTTACCACAGCCGGCCTGTTCGCGGAGGCGCGTTGCGTGGGCGAGAAGAAGGTGAACGGCGAGGACTGCTTCATCCTGAAGCTGTCGGCGGACCCGCAGACGCTGAAGCTGCGGAGCGAGGGGCCGGCGGAGATCATCCGGCACGTGCTGTTCGGCTACTTCAGCCAGCGCACCGGGCTCATCGTGCACATCGAGGACTCGCACCTGACCCGCATCCAGCCGCACTCCGGCGGCGACGCCGTGTACTGGGAGACCACCATCAGCTCGTGCCTGGAGGACTACCGCGCCGTGGAGGGCATCATGATCGCGCACGCCGGGCGGTCCGCCGTGACGCTGTTCCGGTTCGGCGAGGCGGCCATGAGCCACACCAAGACGCGGATGGAGGAGGCCTGGAGCATCGAGGAGGTGGCCTTCAACGTGCCGGGGCTGTCGGTGGACTGCTTCATCCCGCCGGCCGACATCAGGTCCGGCTCCGTGGGCGAGGCCTGCGAGCTGCCGCCGCACGGCGACCGCGCCAAGTCCACCGCCGTGCACCCCGCCCGCGTCGCGGCGGCCGCAGAGCGCACCCACGCGCACGGCGTGAATGCCGGCTCCGGAGGCCGCGGCGAGAAGATCGTGTGGAGAGTGGAAGTATAAGGAGCAGACTCGGAGTGAAGAATTAGCCGCAGTTGCTAGCTAGTCAGTCTGCCTGCTGGTAGAGATAAATTAAATTAAACCAGTGCAATTTGTTCATACTACTAGAGATCGAGCTCGATTTTCCTCTGCCTGCCTGCCTAGTGAATCATCATGAGACACTTGTTCTAACTCGTTGCTTCGAGTTCTTCATCCGTCCATCTTCTCTGTAAATAGGAGCATAAATGTTGATTCTGAGGCCGCTCGTGTCGCCTGGCCTGGATGAATCTTTATCCTCTGAATGCAGAAATTTTAGTGCAACCAAACCGACCTTTTTTCTCTGCATCCTTTACTGCTGACTCTTGTAGGCCATCCGGAGCTGTACTAGTACTAATTGTGGGTTCGTGTTACCGCTGCCATTTCTTGGTAGTGCCACTTGACAGATGATATTGGATACCTAGTACTGATGCTTATTTTGAGCTCGGTGCCTCTTCCAGAGTAAAAAGAAAAAACCTTTGCTTGTCTTGACACGGACATGCATGTACGTACCCAGATAGATCAGTGTGCATTAGCACATGAGACATGACACTCCATCTGAAAGATGCAACTTGCTACTAACTACTGGTGTCGAGTGGCAGTACAGATCTTGCTTAGAAGTTAACCAAATTGTGGTGTGCTGCTATAGTAGTATAGCTTCCTGGGCATCTCCGGGTGTGTTTGGTTGGTCCAGGAGAGGAGAGGAGAGGAGAGGGACGAGTCGGACGACACGGGATGGCATCGGATGCTGAGATCAGCAGTACATCACACCGCCATTCAGCAGCAGCGCACTTGGTCGCCTCCTCCTACTCCGTTTCTGTTGGACCATCGCGCGGGGGGGCCCACGGACTGACCGGTCAGAACGGTGCGTCCCTCCCCGGGCCCGCCTGCAGTGGCGCCACGGCGTGACCTGGTTGCTGCTGGCGCGGTGGCATGGCATCTACTGCTGCTGCCCGGTGCTTTATTTTCTCTTCATCTTTATTGACCAACGACCTGACTACCCAAGCACAGGCCATACCATACACAATGCAATGCAAGCCAAGCCGGAGCCTGCCAAAACTAATGAGGTGCATATGTTTTTTCTTATAATATGCCCCCGTCGATCGTTGCAGCAGCAGAGCTACAGTAGACGGCACGTAGGAGGCTTCCGTTTTTTTACCTCTTCTCGTGATTCCGGTTCTGTGAGTGAGAGAGACGATGGTGGTGCAGGAAGGAAGTCAGGCCAACTCCACCGCATGACTCCAAACGAACGTCCGGTTGGCCGGATTTTGTCCTTTTGGAGTGCCGATGGGTACGCCCGTGTCCGGTTGTGTCCATTGGATCGTGCGAGCGCCCACCGCGCGGCCGCACCCCAAATCTCGTCCGTGTTTACAAAAACAATAAAAAAAGAAAACATAAAAAAATGATAAAAAAGTAAATAAACACAGTTTAATAAAAGATAAAACTTAGTTAGGGGGGTCCATGGCCACAAAACAGCCCAGTTTCGTCACATTAATAATTAAACATAAAAAAGAAGAAAAAAACGGTCGCCGCCGGCCCGCTCCTGCCCGTGCCCGTCGTTGCCGTCGCCGGGGCGCTCTTCACTGGCCGCTGGTGTCGTCGTCGTCGCTGACGAGGTCGACGTAGGCCGGTGGCATCCATAGGTGGGCCGGCGGTGCGTGCGGTGCGTGGTAGACGGGGGCGGACTGGACGGCGGGAGGTGCCTGCAACACCTCCTCCCGTGGCGACCCCTCCCGCTCCGGTGACTGCGGCGGAGTGGCGCGCCAATCCACGCCCAGGCTGGTGGCCATCTCCGGAGCAGTGCAGGACCAGACCCACCCCGCGCCCACCAGCTGCTGGAAGGCGGCCGCCGGCTCCTCCTCCATGGCGTCCTCCCTCAAGGCCGCCATCTGCAGCTCCGGGAAGGCCACGTCGCCGGCGGCAGACAGTGCCATGGCCTCCTCCAAGCCATCCCATTGCCGCTCGTCGTGCGTGCGCATGGAGTCCTCCATGACACGCTGCACGAGACGGGCTTCCTCCTCCGCCGTCATGCGAGGAGGTGGTGGTGGTGATGGAGACGGCGACGGCGTGGTCGTGAGGCCGCGCACCACCCTACGCCCGCGCTCTTGGGGAGCGGCCGCTCGGCCCTCTGGGCGTGGCCGCCGTGGCCCCGTCGACATGCCGGCGAAATAGGACGCCCGCCGCGCGTCGTGCTCATCGCGGAACCAGGTGTCCCACAATGGCAAGTCGGGGGCGTACCTGGGGTCGTAGTAGAGGTCGTTCGGGAGGAGGCGACGGCGGCGCTCGATCTCCTGGCGGCGCGCACGGCCGGTCCACCGGGACCGGCGGGATCGGCACGCGGTCGGCCGACAAATGCCAGTTGTTGGGGGAGGTGGGCGTCGCTCCAGGGGATCGGCGTCCTCGTCTCCAATAACGGCGGCACACCTCAGCGCGGATGTAGTGCCGATCGCGCTCGCCGGCGGACGCGGCGGCGATGGAGAACGCGGGCGGCGAGGGGGCCCGGCGTGGTGGCGATGGCGAGGCCGGCTCCTCCTTCTTCACCGAGCCGCGGCGACGCCCCGACGAGGAGCCAGCCTCGCGGTCGTGCTTGCCTTTGCGGCCGTAGTTCCAGAGCCCCATGGCTGCGGGGCGGCCGGCCGGCGAGTTCTTGGCTAGGGTTTGGGGTCTGGGGCTGTCGGGTTTCGAGGAGGCCGCGGGGTGGCGTGGGGCAGTGTGGACGACGACCGGTCCACGCTTCCCACTTAAAGAAGGACGGCGACCCTTCCATGTGTGGATGACAGGTGGGGCCGCCTGCCCGTGCGCATTGATGTGGTCGGGAGGAAGGTAGGTGGCCGCCTGCCACGCGGCCCCGACGCGGACGAGGGCGCGTTCGTTTGGTGTCCGCCGCGACCCAAACCCGGCGCAAATTTGCGCTTGAAATGGGTCGGCCCGGACACAAAACGAACAGGATGGGTCCGGGCCGTCGCGCGCTGGGCCGTCTCTTTTGTCCCTTTTACTTCAAACGGACCGGGGCGGACAGGATAGGGTCACGCGGTGAAGTTGGCCTCAACTGGTGACGGGGGTGCCCGTTTGCGCAGGCAAATTATTGTGGCCTTGGGAGCCGAGCACGCTGTCCGATCGGTGACTAGTACTATGATGGTGCTCGCCCTTGCTTGTCCCACCAACGTTGCCTGGATCAGTCACTTCCTCTTGCGCTCGCTTTTCTTTTCTTTTCTTTTCTTCGTGCGCCACCTCCAGGTCGCGTGAACAAAGAGTAGTTCCGCTAGTCCTAGTGGTACACTACGACGCTACTACTAGTAAATTTATTTTATGGAAACACTACTAGTAATCGAAGCATACGCTGTATACGGATGGTTATGCAGTCCCACGTTTCAAAGTTGTTGTCAAGTCGCTACAGCGAGACTTTTTCATACCCTAGCCGCCGCCACCACCAAGGCGACTAGGGAGGCGATCTCTTTCCTCCGATCTTCACCGGCCGGGGCGCTGGCCCCCTCTCCCTTCGGCTGCTCCGGCGGTAGGAGGGAGGGGGGACCCGTTCCTCCGCTCTGTAGTTAGGTTTTGGATTTATAGGTCGTGGTGCGTCGTTGAGGTGGTGGGAGCGGCGCCCGGACGAATAAATCTGTCTCAACTCCACTACCACACCGGCGGTGCTCTTCATGGCGGTGTCTCGAAGTTGATGACATCGTGTCTCTGCCAATCCCACAGATCGGCAACGTTAGGGTTCATGGATGGTGTTGGCGAGGCGGCGGCGGCGACTCCATCAGGTGTGTCTCTTCTTCTGCTCTGTCCCCGTTGCTGTGGCGTTGTCTCTGACGTCATGGTACGCGCAGGCGGTTGTCTGTGCGTTCAGGAGTACGCGCAGGCGGTTGTCTGTGCAAGTGACAGCTGGAAGATGGAGTTTCTTGTGCTGGGTCTGTGGTCGAAGGCTGGCAGTTCTGATTTCCTCCTCCGACGTAGTCGTCATGCGGGGGTGTCAGTTCTGAAGTTCGATGGCGTGTCCGGGGACATGTTGCCCCGGTCTGATTCTTTCAATGGCTATGGTTTTGCTTCTGGCAAACTACTTTGGAGGTCCGTAAAGCTGCTGATCAGCGATGGAGCCCGTCGAGTTTGGGTGAAGAGGTGATCTGTCCTTTTACATTTTGGTGGCTGCTTCAGTGGTGTTGAAGGAAAAGGGCAGGCGCTGGTATTTTGCATAGGATTTTCCTATTTTTTTCAATCATGTATGGTCGGTGCTTACGTGCCTTGTAACATGATCTTTATTCTATATAAATGAGATGCGTATTACCATGTAAAAAAAAGTTGTTGTCAAGTCAAGGACATCAACGCAGATCGTTTTCCTTCTGTCCCTGGCCACTGTCAGGAAAGGCCAATCTTCTCCGGCATCTCCCCTTCGCCGCCGATCATGGTCGTCTGTGATGAGGGGGGGGGGGGGGGGGGGGGGGGGGGGGGTCGCCGGATCCACGCGTGTGGATCCTTCTTACTTTCTCGTAGTCTGGTTTTTAGACTGCTCATCGTATTTGCTTCGGCGGTGACGACAACGGCGCTGAATAAATATTCGTTGGATCCTTCCCTGACGAGGCCATCGGTCCTATAGTTGGAGATGGATTTGGAAACCAATTTGTTCAAGTAAGGATGGTGCGGCGGCGGCGGCATCCTCGTGGTGGACCTGTGTCATCGGGCTTCACCGTTGCGACGACGTTTGCTCCAGTGTCGACGCGAAGCTTGGGAGGTAGTCTAGGAGCGGATGCAGATTGTGGTCTGCATCGACGACATTTGCAAGACGGAACATGTGCTGGGTTCGTGGTTTGTGGATGGTAGGTATGGTTTCCTTCTGCGGCGTCTTAGTCGCGTTGGGGTGTCAGATCTGGAGTTCGATGGCGTGTCTAGGGTGTTGCCCCGGTCTGATTCGTTCAACGGTAAGGGCTTCACTTTTGATGAGCCAACTTGAAGGTCCGCAAAGCTGCATATGAGTGATGGAGCCGCGTCGAGCTCGGGTGAGGAGGTGATCCATCATTCTTTTCTTCGGTGGCTGCTGTTGTGATGTCGGAGGCAGGTGGTGGGCGTTGGTGTCAAGCTCAGAAATGTTCTGTTATCTTTTCTGTTTTGTCATGTTTGTTTTTACGTGACTTGTACTTTAATTTTTATGATATGAATGAGATACATATTACCATGTAAAAATAAAGTGTAAGGACATAATTTTTTATCCTACAAGAGGATTTGTGGTATGTGTTTGGTTTCCGGGGGTCGAGATCACAAAGCTAAAGCGCAAGCTTTTGTCGCATAATTCGCGCGACCGGTTTGCACGGTTTCAAAGTTGACGGCTGCACGTACATGCAGGGTTGTCACATCGGATGCTTTTATTACGAGTAGTTCTCTATGTATGTTTCAGAATTATTCAAGCATGCGTTGCACCCGGCCGCTGGTCTGTGGATCGGTTGTTGAGCGAGATTGCGAGAACCTCGCACGTTTCGCCGACGGGAATGTGTACCTCATGGCCAAGTGGAATCGTTTGTTAAACCTCCTGCTTTTGGTGCTAAAGTTGACTTATATAGTATACATTCCACGGAGGTTTGACCATCGCGATTCACAGGTTCACTTGTGCCCGTACTTGGCTATGAATTGATAGTACTATGTACTACCAATGCCGTGTAGTAAAGTTTACCACAAGGAACGTACCGGTGTTACGGACCCGTATGCATAGCATGACATCGCTTGCTACCACCGGCTCGTGACTGTACATGTCTCCAGTCTCCACTGGTTTGTGCTCTACTCAAACCCGAGAGTTGGTAACACCAAAAAAGACCACCCTAGTGATATCAACAAGCCATCTCTCTTTGTGCGCCTTTCCTTGCGTGGAATGGAAAATCATTGGTAGCCCCCAATTCCAGTGCAAACGTAGCTCCAACTTTTGTCTGTTGTGTTCATTCAATGGCTCCCTGCTTTCGACTCCCTCGTGTGTTGATTCCAATCGATGCCATGCCAGGCGCTAGCGCTGCTACATTTGCACCACTCCGTCTCGGCTCGCTATCAGTTTAGGGAGAGACGCTATCGAAACGCGGCTCGTATCATAGCCCTCCAACGCATGCTAATCCTGTTTGGCGCAATCATCCGGTCGAGCTGCATGCACGGCACCTTCTCTATTTGATTATACATCACCGTGGTGTGGCTAACTTGAGCTCCTATTCTAGTACTATAGCCATAGCTCATAAATTTAAATTTAAACTCCAGCTTTTCGTAAAGCTGCTCGGTTTCAACTTTCAAGCGCTGCAAAATTCGTTCTCTCGGTTATCTTCTCGTAGCGATCAATCAAAGTGAACCTTAGCGCCCTCTTCTTCTTTGGTGAGGGACCCAGACGAGATCCTTGGCTCGTACAGTACTACGTACGTGGTTTTGTTTGTTTCGGTCTTGCTTTGCGAGGCGCTGTTCATCATCGTCAGAATATCTATCTACCTACCTACCGGGGGGGGGGGGGGGGGGGGGGGGGGGGGGGGGGGGGCAGCGCTCTGAGACGCATCACAAGATAAACTTGGCGTTTGCAGTACCATGTAGTAGCATCACCGGATCGACGCCGTAACATGAAGGATGCTTTGCCCGTTTGTTTACACATATCCAGGAGGTGGAATCCGACATAATCTTGCCAAGGAGCAAGATCGCAAATCTGCATGTGAGCAACAGCGTCGGGGTCGGGCATCAATTTGCTCCGCTCGCTTGTACCGAGGCGCTCTCTCTGGGTCTCATGGAGACGGACGGATGGATGGGATCTAAATGTTTTTGGTGTCAGCTTTCTATACGCCACAAAGGCGCTATGCTCCAAATCATTCGGCCCTACGCGCCCCTGGACGTATTAGCTGTGCGCTTTGTTTCCTCAGCTACCGGATTGATTAACGCCGCCTAGAGCAGCGCTAGACCAATCCCTGTGCTGGTCCTGTTGATCTTCCTTCCCTGTCCTTTCTCTCTCTAATAGTATGTGAAGCTGATTCGAAAGCAGTTTGCGCAAGTGCAGAGCTGAGACATGTACCCAGGAAACAGGAGGCTCTCAATAATGCATGATTCATTGTCCTGCTGCATGCTAATCACTGTCAGATGGCCGCCTTTAGCCCCCTAGATCCAGCTAGAGACGTTGCTTCGCGAGTTGGCCAGTGTCTGTTCGGTTGGAGGCAAATCAATCTTTGAGGCATGGAAAGGCAGCAGAAGCTTCACTTGATCAGGAGCAACCCCCTCTTTTCTCTTCTTTTGTGTTGTGACATCTTTGATTTGATTAGGACAAAGCCGGATTTCGGGACGGGCATGTGTATCTTTGATCTAAAGCTGCTTTGGTGCAACGCACACAAGTTTTAGTGTTCTTTTTTATTTTTTTGCGGGGGAAGTTTTAGTGTTCTTTGCTTTAGCCTTTTTCCTGATAAAGCTTGTTCAGGTAGCCTGGATGCCTGCGAATGATGGATTTCAGCGCAGGTCCAAATCCGTTCCGCTGCTTTGTGAGGACCTGTAGCGCTGTGTGTCAGCTTTGGATGTCAAGCTCATAGAACCCAAGGGTGAATTTTCGGGCACAAGGGCAACTCCAACGCACAACCCCATTTGGTCCGTCCGCGTCCGTTTAGAGCAAAAGGGCACAAATCACGGCCCAACGGGCAAGAGCAAACGAACGTAGACCTTTTTTTTTGTCTGCAGCCGATCCATTTCCGACTTAATTGGGCCGGCTTTGCGCCCTTGTCCTCCCCTGGCATGCCTGTCGGTCAAACAGCCCCCTTATCCCCTTTCCCCTATGCGGCTTGCCCCTCTCCCCACCCCCGTGATAGCCGCCGCCGCCCATTTTTCCGGCCGCTTCCTCGGTGTCCAGCCCGCCCGCCCAAACCCTGACGCATCCACACAAATCCCACCGTCTTCGCCCCGATATCGGAGCAGTTCTCACCGGAGTTTGTGGGCCTTTTGTCGCCGCCTTCGGTCCGGCGAAACCACGGCCACCGGCGACGTCATCGACCCCAACACCGTCCGCTTGTGACTGCCAGGCCGCCTGCCGCCGGTTGTCAACGCTTCGGATAGGCCTGCGGCCTATGCGGGGAGCCCGAGGTGCTCTTCACCGGCTGCTTCTCCACAACGATTGCAAGGTGTTCGATACCTTGCTCGCAAGGTACCATGGATAGTAGGGATGAGTATTTTATCTACAACTTCATTTGTTCATCGAATGGTTTGTCCTCGGATGACGAAAAGCTTGTGGTTGCTGCATTGGTCGCAAATGACCACATTGCCTGGTAGGGGCCTAGGTTCAGGGGATCCATCATGGGCCATGCTCCAGCCTTGGACCGCAATAGGGAGAGTGGCCAAGCCCTACTCTATGCCGGTTACTCTGAGGATTCCCCGCTGTTCAAACCCCAACTTTCCCTGCGCCGTTTTCGGATGGTGATGCATGTGTTCAATCGTAATCGGAAGGGAGTGGTAGCATATGATGATTACTTTGACTGCAAGGAGCATGCCCTTGGTAAGGTTGGCTTCGCCTCTTATCAAAAATGCACTGCGGCTATTCGTATGCTTGCATACAAAATTCCAGGTGATCTTGTGGATGAGTACGTCCGTATGAGTGAGTCCACATGTCTCAAATCAATGTACATGTTCTACAAGGTCATTGTGGCAGTGTTTGGTCCTGAGTACCTGCGAGAGCAAAATGCCGCTGATACAACCCGGTTGTTGGGGATCAATGCCGATAGGGGCTTTCCGGGGATGCTTGATAGCATAGATTGTATGCACTGGAAGTGGAAGAACTGTCCATTTGCTTGACATGGGCAGTATAAGGGGCATGTAAAAAGTGCCACTGTCATACTAGAAATGGTGGTTTCTCAAGATCTTTGGATACGACACTCTTTCTTCGACATGGCTAGTTCTCACAATGATATCAACATGCTCCAGCGTTGTTCAGTGTTCACAAGGCTTGTAGAAGGCCACTCCCCAGAGATCAACTTTGAGATTAAGATCAATGGCCACAATTACAACAAGGGATACTACCTAGCAGATAGTATCTATCCTCAATGGTTAACTCTTGTGAAGACAATATCCAATCCAGAAGGAAAGAAGAGACAAGAGATTTGCCCAACAGCGAGAGAGTGCTAGGAAAGGATGTGGAGCGTGCTTTTGGTGTGC
This sequence comes from Triticum aestivum, assembly GCF_018294505.1. Taxonomy (NCBI): domain Eukaryota; kingdom Viridiplantae; phylum Streptophyta; class Magnoliopsida; order Poales; family Poaceae; genus Triticum; species Triticum aestivum. The sequence goes on from NC_057798.1 coordinate 203,650,832, forward strand.
TTCAATCTAGATGGGGCATCGTTCGACAACCTGCACTGACATGGAGCACCGAGAAGTTTTGGGAGGCGATGATTGCTTGCGTGATCATGCACAACATGATCATGGAGGATGAGCGTGATAACATCATCTATGACCAAGGGTTTGAATATCAGGGTGAAAATTTTGTGCCTGAGCACTAAGAACCGACAACATTTGAACAGCACCCAATTCCATCATGAAATGTGTGACTTGCATACTCGTATGCAACTCCAAAATGACTTGGTGGAGCACATATGGACACACATTGGGAACCAGTAGATGTATCAAATCATTTTCTTTCCTTGTATTCAAGACAACTTTGATTGGGTTGTAAAATTATTTGATTATGTTTTCATCGGTTGTGAAACTATTTGCGATGTTTGATTTACTTGGTTGTAAAACTATTTGCAATGTTTTGTAAAAACTCTCTACTTTTGGCCTATGGCCTGCCGTGACGAACCAGATGCATCTGCGCGTTGGGCTGGCTGACGCACCGAGGAAAACGGCCGGCCGCCGCCCCTTTGCCCGACCCAAACAGATAAAATCCAGACAAAACGGGCATCCATTTGGGGTCATGCATTGGAGTTCGCCTTAAACCTCCACAATATGCCCAGACTCATGTCTACTACACAACTTATTCTTGTAGACTCGTGTTGGGCCAAGCGCAGAGTTTTGCAGGACGGTAGCAATTTTCCCTCAAGTGGATGACGTAAGGTTTATCAATCCGTAGGAGGCATAGGATGAAGATGGTCTCTCTCAAACAACCCTCCAATCAAATAAAAGAAATCTTTTATGTCCCCAACACACAAGATACAATGGTAAATTGTATAGGTGCACTAGTTCACCGAAGAGATGGTGATACAAGTGTAGTATGGATAGTAAATATAGGTTTTTATAATCTGGAAATATAAAAACAGCAAGGTAGCAGGTGATAAAATGGAGCACAAACGGTATTGCAATGCTTAGAAACAAGACCTGGGGTTCATACTTTAACTAGTGCAATCTCTTAACGGTGCTAACATAATTGAATCATATAACAATCCCTCAACGTGCGACAAAGAATCACTTCAAAGTTCTTATCTAGCGGAGAACATAAGATGAAATTGTTGTAGGGTACGAAACCACCTCAAAGTTATCTTTTCTGATCAATCTATTGAGCCATCCCTATAAGTGTCACAAACAACCCTAGAGTTCGTAAGTACATAACACCATATGATATGCATCAACCAACTCTAATGTCACCTAGACATTCCAATGTCACCACAAGTGTCCGTGAGTTGATTATTCGATATGAATCAAACAATTTCAGATTCATAATATTCAATCCAACACAAAGAACTTCAAAGGGTGCCCGAAGATTTCTACCGGAGAAAGTAGGATGAAAACGTGCATCAACCCCTATGCATAAATTACCCCAATGTCACATCGGGAATCCGCGAGTTGAGTGCAAAAACATACATCAAGTGAATCAATATAATACCCCATTGCCACCACGGATATTCATGTGAAAGACATACATCAAGTGTTCTCAAATCCAAAAAGTATTCAATCTGATAATAGTGGAACCTCAAAGGTAAAAACTTAATTCATCACAATAAGATAGAGAGGGAGAAACACCATATGATCCAACTATATTAACAAAGCTCGCGGTACATCAACATCATGCCAAATCAAGAACACGAGAGCGAGATCAAACACATAGTTACTAGTACACACCCTCAGTCTCGAGGGTGAACTACTCCCTCATTGTCATGAAGACCGCCGGGATGATGAAAATGGCCTTCGGTGATGATTTCCCCCTCCAGCAGGGTGCCAGAATAGGACTCCATATGGGATCCCTTTGGTATAGAGGCTTGCGGCGGCGGAGTCACAACATTATTCTGGTGTTTTCTGTATTTATAAGAATTATTAGAGTTGGGATTGCTACTTCTTGAGCTTGCGTTGCTTTTTCCCTTGAAGAGGAAAGGGTGATGCAGTAAAGTAGAGATAAGTATTTCCCTCAGTTAAGAACCAAGGTATCAATACAGTAGGAGAAGAACGCGCAAATCACCAATACCTGCACAAACAATCAAACACTTGCACCCAACGCCATAAAGGGGTTGTCAATGCCTTCATGGTCACTTGCAAAGGTGACATCTGATAGAGATAGATAAATAAAAGATAAAATATTTTCGGGTTTTTGGTTTATAGATCTGAAAATAAAAGATTGCAAAATAGTAGATCGGAAACTAATATGATGGAAAATAGACCCGGGGGCCATAGGTTTCACTAGAGGGTTCTCTCTTGAAGGCAAATAATATGGTGTGTGTGAATCTTCCTTTCATTTTCCATGGGTCGCGTCGACATGGCCCACTGGTGAACCGACATGGGGGGTCCTCTACTCGGCCCACCAGGGTGAGAAATGACGTGTTGATAGACCCCCAACCAGGGCACCATCAGTAGCCCCTGAACCGGTCTTCAAGTCTGGACGCGCCTCAGTTCTCCTAGTTATTATTCCTCTCGGGTCACTAGTCTTGAAAGAGTTTAATGAATCCTCCTTAAGTCTTGATTTATCAGACTAATTCTTAGGTGTCCAGGGCCATACCAGCTTTCGATAAGCATCTTACCTTCCTCCGGTTGCACCATTTGTTGGAATTTTTTCCGCATAGTCATTCCTCAGCTACAAAGTATTCCCGCCCTTGGTTTATGATGAGGGTTTGGCTCGGCTCTGATAGCACAGACCAATCCCATCTATCAGCCTACATGGTGATACGACTCTAATTTATCTATAAATTTTGATTGTTCCATGCTAAAATATTATCTATCTTCGATGTTTTATATGCTATTTTATATCATTTTTTGGGACCAACCTATTAACCTACTGCCCAGTGTTAGTTGCTATTTTTTTCCTTGTTTTTGACTTCTATAGAAAATCAATACCAAACGGGATAGAACTTTATGATGTTTTTTCTTGGACAACAAGACATCCACGAGACTTGGAGGAGGCCAGAAGACCCATGAGGGGGCCACAAGCCCTGGGGGCGCGCCTCGGGGGGGGGGGGGGGTGTCGGCCAGGGGGCTTGTGGGCCCCACGTGGCTCTCCCAACCTAACTCCAACACTATAAATTCCCAAATATTCCCCCTACACCTACACGAGAGGGCACACAAAAAAATACTTTTTCGTCGCTGCAAGCTTCTGTTCTCATGAGATCCCGTCTTGGGGCCTTTTCCGGCACTCCGTGGAGGGGGATTCGATCATGAAGGGCCTCTACACCAACCTTGCCGCCCTTCCGATGATATGTGACTAGTTTACCACAGACCTACGGGACCATAGCTAGTAGCTAGATGGCTTCTTCTCTCTCTTTGATCTTCAATACAGTGTTCTCCTCAATGTTCTTGAAGATCTATTCGATGTAATCTTCTTTTGTGGTGTGTTTGTTGAGATCTGATGAATTGTGGATTTATAATCAAATTATCTATGAATATTATTTGAGTCTTTTATGAACTCTGTTATGCATGATTAAGATAGCTTTGTATTTCTCTCTGATCTATCGATTTGGTTTGTCCAACTAGATTGGTTTTTCTTGCAATGGGAGAGGTTCTTTGTGATGGGTTCTTGCGGTGTCCTCATCCAGTGACATTAGGGGTAGTGAGACACGTATTTGTATTGTTGCCATTAAGGATAAAAAGATTGGGTTTTACCATATTGATTGGCTCTATCCCTCTACATCATGTCATCTTGCTTAAGGCGTTACCCTGTTCTTATGAACTTAATACTCTAGATGCAGGCATGAGTCGGTCGATGTGTGGAGTAATTGTAGTAGATGCAGGCAAGAGTCAGTCTACTTGTCACTGACGTGATGCCTATATTCATGATCATTGCCTTAGATATCGTCATAACTATCGGCTTTCCTATCAATTGATCAACAGTAATTTGTTCACCCACTGTATGCTTTCTTCGAGAGAGAAACCTCTAGTGAAACCTATGGCCCCGGGTCTATTTTCCATCATATATTTTCAAATATATAAAACCAAAACCTAAAAATACCTTGCTGCAATTTATTTATATTTACTTTATTTTGCCTTTTACTTATCTTTTATATATATATCTATTAGATCTCACTCTTGCAAGTGACCGTGAAGGGATTGACAACCCCTTCTCACGTTGTGTGCAAGTGTTTGTTAGTTTGTGTAGGGGCATATGTTGGGGACTTGCTTGTGCCTCCTACTGGATTAATATCTTGGTTCTTAACTTAGGGAAATACTTATCACTACTTTGCTGCATCACCCTTTCCTCTTCAAGGGAAAAATCAACGCAAGCTCAAAAACTAGCAAGAAGAATTTCTGGCGTCGTTCCTTGGGAGGTTCTACATTATGCCTACCAAGTACCTATCATAAACTCTCATCTCTTGCACTTACATTATTTGCCATCTGGCTCTCGTTTTTCTCGCCCCCACTTCTAAAACATTTTCGGAAAAACACAAAAATATTTGCCTTCTTTCCGTTTGCCTTTATGTCTTACTTGGTTTGTTTGCTTGCCATAATTGTGTATTTATTCCAAATCAGAAAGCAAAAAGTTTATGGATCCTCATCCACTTGCTAATCTTTTTAAAAGATCCAACTATGATGAACCAATTGCTAGTGAGTTGAGTGCACTAGATTATCTTTACGAAGTTTTGCTTGAAATTCATGAATCTGAAAATTGTGATGAAGTGTTAAAAGAAGAAATTTATGAAGTGATTCACGATATCTCCTTGAATGAAAAGAATGATTGCAATGATGTTATTATAACTTATATTAACGTGAATTGTGTTAATGATATGCAAAACCTCACGCTTGGGGATGCTAATTTTGCTATGTCCACTACTCATTGTAATGATCATGATTGGGGTGATAATGCTTCCTATGATCTTGAAAATTTATTTAAGCCTCATGATGAATATGTTTGCGATAATATTGAAAGTGGGTTTGTAAGAGTGTCAACTCTATATAGAAATAATCCCACATATTTGGAGAGTGTTCAGTCTTATGAATTTTTTGATAAAAGTGGGTTTGAAGAGGTCATGAATTTAGTTGATGCTAACCCCACTATCTTGGAAGATTATAAAACTTTTATGCATGTGGATCATGAAGAGAAAAATTTATATGATAGATATATTGTTGAAATTTGATTATGATCCTACATGTAATTATTATGAGAGAGGAAAATATGTTGTATAAATCTTCATGTTACTAAATTACCTGTTGTTATGTTGAAATCATCAATGCTTTATTCTTCTCCTTTGCATATGCTAGAAGTTGCTTGTCTTGATAATTTGTTTTCCTATAAAATTCCTATGCATAGGAAGTATGTTAGACTTAAACTTGTTTTTCACATGCTTTATGGTGCTCTCTTCGTGCTTTATTTTTTGTCTTTCATGTGAGCATCATTAAAATTATCAACGCCTAGCTAAAAGGCTTTAAAGAAAAGCACTTGTTGGGAGACAACCCAATATTTTTATTTTCTATTTTTATGAGAATACACATTATTACTTATGTAGTAATTGTGTTTTAATTAGTGTTTGAGCCAAGTAAGACCATTGGAATGATCTATGGTGATAGTTGATTTGATTTTGTTGAAAAACAGAAACTTTTGCGCTCATTGCTGGAATTTTAAAAATTCACCGAAGCGTGATAAAATCTTGATCTTTTTACACAAGATTGATATACAAATTGACTAAGTTTTCCTAACTTTTCAGAATGTTTGGAGCTACAAGAGTATAAGAAGTTTCTAGATTACTATAAACTGTTCTGTTTTTGACATATTCTATTCTCATTGTGTTGTTTGCTTATTTTGATGAATCTATGGGTAATATCTGTTGGGTAACGTAGCATGCAATTTCAAAAAAATTCCTACGCTCACGCAAGATCTATCTAGGAAATGCATAGAAACGAGGGGGAAAGAGTGTGTCTATGTACCCTCATAGACTGTAAGAGGAAGCGTTTGACAACGCGGTTGATGTAGTCGAACTTCTTCTAGCTCCGACCGATCAAGTACCAAACGTACGACACCTCCGAGTTCTGCACACGTTCAGCTCGATGACGTCCCTCGTCCTCTTGATCCAACAAGGTGTCGAGGAAGTAGATGAGTTTCGTCAGCATGATGGCGTGGTGGCGATGATGGTGAAGTGATCCGCGCAGGGCTTCGCCTAAGCACCGCGAGAATATGACCAGGGTGTAAACTGGGGGAGGGGGGCCGCACACGGCTAACAATTGATGTTGTGTGTTCTAGGCGCCCCCCTTCGCACATATATATAGGTTGGAGGGGAGGAGAGGAAGCCAGGGGGTGCCCCAAGTAGGCCGAATCCTACTTGGGGTCTTCCCCAATTCGGCCTCCCCCCTTCCATAGTGTCCGGAGAAGAAAAGGGAAAAGGGAAGAGAGAAAGAAGGGGGGGGGTGAACCCCCTCTTCTCCTTCTCCTATTCGGCCTCCTTCCGTAGGAGGGTGCGCCACCCCTTGTGGGCTGGTGTGCTCCCCTCTCATGGCCCATATGGCCGACATCTTCTCCCCGGGGGTTCCGGTAACCCCTCCGGTACTCCGATAAATACCCGATACGTACACTCTGGAACACTTCCGGTGTCCAATTACTATCGTCCTATATATCAGTCTTTACCTCTCGACCATTTTGAGACTCCTCATCATGTCCATGATCTCATCTGGGACTCCGAACAACATTCGGTCACCAAATCACATAACTCGTATAATACAATATCGTCATCGAACGTTAAGCGTATGGACCCTACAGGTTCGAGAACTATGTAGACATGACCGAGACACCTCTCCGGTCAATAACCAATAGCGAAACCTGGATGCTCATATTGGCTCCTACATATTCTACGAAGATCTTTATCAGTCGAACTGTTATGACATAATACATTATTCCCTTTGTCATTGGTATGTTACTTGCCCGAGATTCGATCGTCGGTATCTTCATACCTAGTTCAATCTCATTACCGGCAAGTCTCTTTACTTGTTCCGTAATACATCATCCTGCAACTAACTCATTAGTCACTTCGCTTGCAAGGCTTCTTATGATGTGTATTACCGAGAGGGCCCAGAGATACCTCTCCGATACTCAGAGTGACAAATCCTAATCTTGATCTATGCTAACCCAACAAACACCTCCGGAGATACCTCTAGAGCATCTTTATAATCACCCAGTTACGTTGTCACGTTTGATAGCACACAAGGCATTCCTCCGGTATCCGGGAGTTGCATAATCTCATAGTCGAAGGAATATGTATTTGACATGAAGAAAGCAATATCAATAAAACTGAATGATCATAATGCTAAGCTAACAAATGGGTCTTGTCCATCACATCATTCTCCTAATGATGTGATCCCGCTATCAAATGACAACACATGTCTATGGTTAGGAAAATTAACCATCTTTGATCAACGAGTTAGTCTTAATAGAGGCTTACTAGGGACACGGTATTTTGTCTATGTATCCAAACATGTATCGAGTTTCCGGTTAATACAATTCTAGCATGAATAATAAACATTTATCATGAAATAAGGAAATATAAAATAACGACTTTATTATTGCCTCTAGGGCATATTTCCTTCAGTCTCCCACTTGCACCAGAGTCAATAATCTAGATTACATGGTAATGATTCTAACACCCATGGAGTCTTGGTGTTGATCATGTTTTGCTCGTGGAAGAGGCTTAGTCAGCGGGTCTGCTATATCTCTATATCTTCCTCCTTGACTTGATCATGGATGGAGTTGAAGCGTCTCTTGATGTGTTTGGTTCTTTTGTGAAATCTGGATTCCTTCGATAAAGAAATTGCTCCAGTATTGTCGCAAAAGATTTTCATTGGACCCGATGCACTAGGTATTACACCTAGATCAGGTATGAACGCCTTCATCCAGACTCCTTCATTTGCTGCTTCCGAAGCAGCTATGTACTCCGCTTCACACATAGATCCCGCCACGATGCTTTGCTCGAATGCACCAACTGACAGCTCCACAATTCAAAAAAATTACGTATCCGGTATGTGACTTAGAGTCATCCGGATTAGTGTCAAAACTAGCATTGACGTAACCATTTACGATGAGCTCTTTGTCACCTCCATAAACGAGAAACATATCCTTTGTCCTTTTCAGGTACTTCAGGATATTCTTGACCGCTGTCCAGTGGTCCACTGCTGGATTACTTTGGTACCTCCCTGCCAGACTTATGGCAAGGCACACATCAGGTCTGGTACACAACATAGCATACATGATAGAACCTATGGCTGAGGCATTGGGAATGACTTTCATTTTCTCTCTATCTTCTCTAGCGGTCGGGCATTGAGTCTGACTCAACTTCACACCTTGTAACACAGGCAAGAACCCTTTCTTTGACTGATCCATTTTGAACTTCATCAAAACTTTATCAAGGCATGTGCTTTGTGAAAGTCCTATCAAGCGTCTTGATCTATCTCTATAGATCTTGATGCCCAATATATAAGCAGCTTCACCGAGGTCTTTCATTGAAAAACTCTTATTCAAGTATCCGTTTATGCTATTCAGAAATTCTACATCATTTCCAATCAACAATACATCATCCACATATAATATTAGAAATGCTATAGAGCTCCCACTCACTTTCTTGTAAATACAGGCTTCTCCAAAAGTCTGTATAAAACCATATGCTTTGATCACCTCATCCAAGCGTATATTCCAATTCTGAGATGCTTGCACCAGTCCATAAATGGATAGCTGGAGCTTGCACACTTTGTTAGCACCTTTAAGATTGACAAAACCTTCTTGTTGCATCATATACAAATCTTCTTTAAGAAATCCATTAAGGAATACAGTTTTGACATCCATTTGCCAGATTTCATAATCATAAAATGCGGCAATTGCTAACATGATTCAGACTGATTTAAGCATCGCTACGGGCGAGAAAGTCTCATCGTAGTCAACTCCTTGAACTTGTCGAAAACCTTTTGCAACAAGTCAAGCTTTGTAGACAACAACATTACCATCAGCGTCAGTCTTGTTCTTGAAGATCCATTTATTCTCTATGGGTCGCCGATCATCAGGCAAATCCACCAAAGTCCACACTTTGTTCTCATACATGGATCCTACCTCAACATTCATGGCCTCAAGCCATTTATCAGAATCTAGGCTCATCATAGTTTCTTCATAGTTCGTAGGTTCGCCATGATCCAGTAACATGACTTCCAGAACACGATTACCGTACCACTCTGGTGTTGATCGTGTTCTGATTGACCTACGAGGTTCAGTAGTAACTTGATCTGAAGTTTCATGATCATCATCATTAGCTTGCTCTCTAGTTGGTGTAGGCATCATGGGAATGGATTTCTCTGATGAGCTACTTTCCAAATTGAGAGAAGGTACAATTACCTCATCAAGTTCTACTTTCCTCCCACTCACTTCTTTCGAGAGAAACTCCTTCTCTAGAAAGGTTCCATTCTTGGCAACAAAGATCTTGCCTTCGGATCTGTGGTAGAAGGTGTACCCAATTGTTTCCTTAGGGTATCCTTTAAGAAGCACTTCTCTGATTTGGGTTCAAGCTTATCGGGCTGAAGCCTTTTGACATAAGTGTCACAACCCCAAACTTTAGAAACGATAGCTTAGGTTTATTGCCAAACCACAGTTCATACAATGACGTCTCAACGGATTTATATGGTGCCCAATTTAACGTGAATGCAGCTGTCTCTAATGCATAACCCCAAAATGATAGTGGTAAATCGGTAAGAGACATCATAGATCACACCATATCTAACAAAGTACGGTTACGACATTCGGACACACCATTACATTTGGTGTTCCGGGTGGCGTGAATTGTGAAACTATTCCACATTGTTTTAAATGAAGACCAAACTCGTAACTCAAATAATTGCCTCCGGCGATCAGATCGTAGAAACTTTATTTTCCTGTTACGATGATTCTCCACTTCACTATGAAATTCATTGAACTTTTAAAATATTTTAGACTTGTGTTTCATTAAGTAGACATACCCATATCTGCTCAAATCATCTGTGAAGGTTAGAAAATAATGATACCCGCCGTGTGCCTCAACACTCATCGGACCGCATACATTGGTATGTATTATTTCCAATAAGTCATTGGCTCGCTCCATTGTTTCGGAGAACGGAGTTTTAGTCATCTTGCCCATGAGGCATGGTTCGCAAGTATCAAATGATTCATAATCAAGTGATTCCAAAAGTCCATCTGCATGGAGTTTCTTCATGAGCTTTACACCAATATGACCTAAATGGCAGTGCCACAAATATGTTGCACTATCATTATCAACTTTGCATCTTTTGGCATCAATATTATGAATATGTCTATCACCACAATCGAGATTCAACAGAAATAGACCACTCTTCAAGGGTGCATGACCATAAAAGATATTACTCATATAAATAGAACAACCATTATTCTTTGATTTAAATGAATAACCGTCTCGCACTAAACAAGATCAAGATATAATGTTCGTGCTCAACGCTGGCACCAAATAACAATTATTCAGGTCTAAAACTAATCGCAAAGGTAGATGTAGAGGTAGCATGCCTACGGCGATCGCATCGACCTTGGAACCATTCCCGATGCGCATCGTCACCTCGTCCTTAACCAATCTTCATTTATTCTGTAGCCCCTGTTTCGAGTTACAAATATGAGCAACAAAACCAGTATCAAATACTATCTATTGTTGCTTGCCTTCTATCATGAGGGCCATGTCTACCAACTCCTGGTAGTTGTTGAAAGTTGCCACCATCAACTGCATGCTTAGCTCAGCATTGAGTCCCTCAAGAAACTTCTCCCGCTTCACGGCATCTGTGGCCACATCATCTGGGGCATAGCGTGCTAACTTGCTGAATTCATCCACATACTATCCCACGGTACGACTCCCTTGGTGCAAGTTGCAAAAATCGCGCTTCTTCATACTCATAGCTCCAGCTGAAACATGTGCAGTGCGGAAGGCCTGCTGAAACTGATCCCATGTAACTGTAGCTATGGGGTAAGCGGTGGTGAAGTTCTCCCACCAAGATGCTGCGGGTCCATCAAGCTGATGTGCGGTAAAGTGCACTCTCTCCGCATCTGTGCATCCGACAGTGGTCAGATCTCTTCCTATCTTGCGGAGCCAATCATCTGCAACAATCGACTCGGTGCTGCTAGAGAACACCGCCGGATTCAACCTCAAAAAACGGGTTAGGTTGTCAATAGGGGGTGGTGGTGGATTGTTGTTGCTGTTGTTGCCTTGGTTCTGATTCTGATTCTGAACTAGCATCTGCATCAAGGCATTCTGTTGTTGGATCAACTGGGTGAGCTCCGGTGGGAACACGAATCCGGTGTCACGTCTCGAAGGCATCTGATGGGTTAGAAGGGGTGAGAAAACAGAATAGAATAAGGTCTAAGAGAGATTTCACTACCCATATGCACATGAGGCAAATACAATCAATTCACTTCATTCAATATCAAACAAGGTTCACACAAACGATCTAACTATGATTACAAATCGATCGATGCTAACCACTTGGAAGAATACTACTAGTAACATGGTGGTTGTCTAGAAATTTTGATCGGTGGAAGACTCCATAATATCTGCTCCGGCTTCGTCTACGTAGTCGTCATCACTGTCATCATTTGCATAACTGTCTATGTCGGTGTTTTCCAAGATGTAGTCCTCCGAACGGATCTCCACTTCAGGTTCTCGCCTCAGGTTCTCCACGAGCATTCCTAGCTTCCTCTTCAGATCGTCATGCTTCTCTAGTAGTACAACAATTTCTTCCTCATAACCATCGCGTGTTGACTCGAGTTCCTCTTCTATATCGATATTCCTCTTCATCAGCTTCTTGGTCTTCTTCATGATGGAGCACATCTGGTTCTCGTATCTACGAATGTGCTGATCCATCTCTCGAATGTAGGTTGCGATTGATCCATCCTTCCTGGTACGAATCATCTCCCATTCCTCATCTCAGCGTCCACATATCTGATAGACGGTGTCTTCAAGATCCTTGTGATACACCTCACATATGCGTCCAAAAGTGATGTGGGCTGCCATGCTCTTTCCCAAGTTCTAACTTGGTGCATCCAAGGTAAAATCAATGGGCTCCGTTGTTGGCGCAAACGCCTTGCCAGGTACATGAACTTTGATCCTCCAGCGCTCCTCTTCCGGTAAAGTTGCAGAGAAAGTCCCAGTGAAGCTTGGTAGTCTGATGTTCAGGTACTTAGTGACTTCCTTCAAGTGTCGTCCAAAAGGGGTGTCGTCATCCGGCTGAGTGAACTTGTTCCTAGGGTCCGCCACCTATAGAGTAGAAATAGAGGAGAATTAGAAATGAGCAAAGAATAGTAATCCTGTGGCTTTTCCTAGTGGTCGGGTCCTATAGTCAGCGTGTGCTCTAATACCATCTTGCAGCGACCACGATCCCAATGGACCGAAGTCTCTGTGCTTAAGTGTCATCCCTAGATCGGTAATGCTGACACGCACAGTACTCGAGGAATTATAACAGAGTTCAATCACACACTTATTACAGTGAGGTCCTCATAAAGAGTATGATTACACAAATAATATGGCTGAAGGCCATCTAAACTAAATAAATACGGAAGCTTCGAAGGTAAATGAGTCCATCAACCCCAACGGCATAGCTGGGTGCATGACAACGACCTATCGCACCTTGTTCGTCGTCTGAGAAGTCTACAACATGAGACGTTGCAGTCGTGTAGGTCAGCACATGGAATATGCTGGCAGAGTTACACTGTAAAGTAATGAATGAAAGAACTACATCTACATGCAATATTTGGCTGGTGGAGGCTCTAAGTTTAAGGTTCTGCATAAAGCTAGTTTTTCCCTACAACAAAGGAATAAATTTATTTACTACTCCCAAGTTGTACCAATATTTGAGAAGGTTCCTCCAACTCAAACCCAATTAAACAAGTATCATCATTAAACCCAATTCAATTAATTTAAGAGTGATGAGATCAACAATAATATCTAATTCCAGATACTCAAGATGTCCATAACCGAGGACAGGGCTAACCATGATTAGTTTATATACTCTGCAGAGGTTGCGCACTTTTCCCCACAAGACTCGACCGCATCCATGATCGGAAGATCGAGACATGGTCTTTCTGAAGCATCAACTCTCTACTCCGAACAGACCGATACACCTACTTTCCCCTACATCTGCTAGTCCACCTCTTCAAGAGCTCACACAACTTACTCAACTATGCCAGAGCCCATAATGGCTTGTGGCTGCACACGGAAGTTTCTAGGCATGAAATATCATATGATCCCTTTGAGCCTGGGTGGCGAACCAAGAAAAAATCACACAGGTACTCCAGGATTTCCCAATGGGCAAGCACTGGATTCTTTAGGTGCCCCAACCAATCCACCAAGATGTGTATTAAAGTTACCACCTTAATGTTATCCAAGATTAATAACTCTCACCACTTCCATGTGTATCACGATCCAATCCCCGTCTATGAGCATGGCTAAGCAATAATTGAGCATAACGTATATTCCCCGGGTGATCAAAGGTATTAGGTTCCTACCTCAAGTACTACAACCAAACCACATGTTCCCAATCCTACTCATGCAAATATTTGAGGGGCAAAACTAATGCATAGTAAAAACTGGGTATAGAAAAGTATGATCAAAGTGTAACTCGCCTTGCTGACGATCGGAAAACTCTAGAGATTCGTAGTAACAAGCTTCACATTCTGGAAAATCTAGCATAGACAAACAATAGCATACATAAGCAATCAATCAAATGAAACAAAGAGAAATCAAGAAAAGATCCAAATAAAACTCGAAACAAGCAAACAACTAAACTAATCAGAAAACAAAACCTAAAAACATTATTTTTATGTGGATTAGATCTTAACAGTAGGTACATGTGACTAGCTATGATTTGCAAAAAGAATCAACTCAAATGGAGTCACGAAACTCAAGATACGAACAAAACAAGATCGAATACTAATCTGAACTAAACTCAAATTTTAAATTTTAAACATCATGTTCAAGTTCATTTACTGTAAAGAGGGGATCGTTACGAAGATTTAGGCATTGGTTTCATCTAATTTGGATAAACGAGCTAAAAGTTGTGCTAGTTTTAAGATCAGGGGCTAAATCGCAATAAACTATTCGCGGATAGGTCCCCGGCCGAAAATAAACAGAAAAAAAAAATCTATCGGACGAACGTCCGCTAACAGAGACTAACGATCAAAGTCAATCGCTAACATAACTAACCGGGTGAACGTTTGCTGAATAACGGATCTAAAAAAATAAAACTGATCTAACCTAACTAAACCGAAAACCAAAAAAATGAAAAATTAACCGGCAAACCGGGACGTTTTTTACTGGCTAACCGGCGGCAGCCAGACGAGGTAAACTGTGACGGCTTTGGCAGCTTTCCGGCGAGGCTCGACGTCGGTGGTGGCGGGGCTCAGCGGCGGCGGCGACTAGAGCGGGCGGCGGCGGTGCGAGGCGCGGGCGGCGGCAGCGCGGCCGGGCTCAGCGGCCGCGGCGGTGGAGGCGGGTGGCGCGAGTTGGGGAGGAGAGAGGGCCGGGGGTGGGAGTATATATAGGAGGGGGCGGGGCTCTCGTGTCCCCGTCGGACACGGCGGCGGCGGCGCAAACGCTTGGGACTCCGGTCACGAGCCGGAGACGAAGGCGGTCGGCGCGCTGGGCCTGGCCTGGCTTCGGCTGGGCCGGCCCAGTTAACCTTTTTTTAAATGGAGCCGCGAAGGAAAATCATAATAAATAAAACAAAAAATCCTAAAATTCCAGAAACAATTTTCACCATCCCTACCTAATATTTGGGGCAAGATGGACATCGGACTAAACGCAATTTTTAAAAATGCATATTTTTCTCTCATTCAACCGAATAAAACTAGCAAATAAAAATTCAAATAAAATAATTTGACTTTGAAATTTCTTTTCCAATATTTCTCCTCTGTTTTTGAAGAAGTCATTTTATCTTCTCTCTTTTATTTTATTGTTTTGCAATAATTGGAAAGAATTTGTTGAAATCAAATCGATCCATTATTATTTTCAAATTTGAAATAAATTAAAAAATTAAATTTAAATGAAGGGGAAATTTTATTTTTGCCACTCTAGATTTTGCCAATTTTCCTTATGCCACTCTAGATTTTGACATTTCACTTTTGCCACTCTTTGTTTTCGACAATTATCACAATTGCCATTTTGTGGCAAAATCAAATTAATTTTATTTCATTTTTGCCACTCTTAGCTTTTGATAATTATCACAATTACCACTCTGAAAATTTTGCTTTTGCCATGGGGATGGCAATTGTCATAATTGTCAAAAACTAAGAGTGGCAAAAGTGAAATGTCAAAATCTAGAGTGGCATAAGGAAAATTGGCAAAATCTGGAGTGGCAAAAACAAAAATTTTCCAAATGAAACCTCCAACTCTCTCCTTGGGTCCTTGAGTTGCTTAAGTTTTCTTGGATCACAACCAATGCAATATAAATATGAAATGCATATGAATGATCTATGTATAACATCCAAATTGAAAATTGGGATGTTAGAGCCGCAAACATTGAGATTCCTGGTTTTTAAATTCTAGTAAGTCCAAAACTTGTATGAAATTCATGAAACTTGGCTTGCTATCATGGAGCGGCATCAACATGCCGTGGTAAATTTTTTATCTCATTTGGGGCAAGTTTGGTGATATACTTATCACAAACTAGAGATTTTCACAACAAGCCTGATGGTCTCGGTAGGGAACGTCCCACCTTTGGGGACGAAACAATATCCGCTGCCTCTTATTGCTTTCAAAAAATTTCTAGTGTGAACATAGAACAACAAGAGTGTTTTGTTAAATTTTGGAATTTTTCGGGGTTCGTTTGGACATTTTTATACATTAACTGGGTTTTCTAGGCATTTTATGTGCATAATTCAAATTTGAACTACATGCACATGCTCCAGTGCATATAAATTGGTTGAAAATTCAAGTCTATGTCCTTGGTTGCATGCTTAGGTCCCATGCAACAAATGTGAATGAATTTCAAACACCAGGGCACTGTTGATTGCCGGCAAAATGTTGAGATACTTTGTTTTTAAATTCTAGCTCCTTAACTCGTCTGAAATTCATGAAACTTGGCATGCTATCATGGAATGGCACCCGACATGCTGTGGTACTTTTCGTGTGCATTTTGAGAGAAGAAGCACTCGAATAACAGCCAACAAAGGCATTTTGAAACAAATAGTTGCCATTCTAACATCGCAAACGTTTGTATAATTCAAATCATGTGCATTATGTTAACCATTCACGTGACGCCATGTGTCTTGGTTTTAATGGCTATAGGAGGTGTCGTGCGGATAGCTGCTTGACTGAACGGGAGGCGTGCAAGCGCTCTCTGGTGCGTAGGCTAACCGAGAGGTGTGCAAGCTGTCTTCCAATGCGCAGGCTCATCGGGAAGTGTGCGAGCTGTACGCTGTGCAGGCTCACTGAGAAGCGAGCCCTTTGACTTCCATGGCCGCCCGCCTTCATCTCCATTAATGGCGCCCGAGCCACTACTTAATACGGGCGGCCTTACTGTTCGCCTCCCATTCCCCTCCCTCCCGCAGACTCCACCAACACCATGGCATAGAAGGATCATCTGCCACTAGTCTTCAAGTTTGGTGAAGTCGACTCCAAGGCGGAGGAGATAGAAAATAAGGAGGAACGGGGCCTCATGGACATGGCCCAGAATGAGCTGGCCGCGGCGGTTGCTGCCGCTGCTCCCGTCCCAACTCCCATCCCCGCGACCGCTCCAGCGACCATCCCCGTAGCATTGACGGGCTAGTCGTCGAGCAGTATCGCAAAGCTGGAAGCCGCGAGCGTCAGTGAGGTCTCCGCGGACCCGTGCGAGCTCATGTATATGCCAGCGCCAGCGCTCGTGCCTGTGCGCGTCCCTCCACCCACCGCGGGGCCGTTCCCCGTGCGTTTGGCTGCACCCACCGCGCTCGTGCTTGTGTGCGCACCCAGCTCGGCAGCATGGGATGCCGCCGTCGACCGCTACCTATCAGGGTTGCCATCTGTCGTCCTCCCGTTCCCTGCCCGTCGATCACGCGACGACATGGTGTTTGATTTACAAGTGAAGAACATTATGTGTTGCCTTGAAGACTTTAACAACGGCGTCCTGGAGGAAGACAACGACAAGGACGGCGCGGCATGCCGCCTCTGCAGGAAATAGTTTTTTTCTTAGGTTTAATACCATATCTTGATCATATGAATTTAAATTCTCAGTGTGACTAAATGAAATATATGGTTTGAGTGAACTTGCGTTTTCTCCCTTAATGTACAAACTTATCAAACGATCTTCTTTTGAAAAAAAACATCAATGGTTTTTAAGTATAAAACACTCATCACAAATGTTTTAGTTAGAACACCCGTATGCAAACCAACAGCTTCCCCAGGAAGCCAAGGGAAAATTGGCCGAGCAGGATTTGTGCAGCTCTTGATCGCAAACGTTTTAGATAAAACACCCGTATGCAAAGTGAGAGCAGGATTTGTGCATCTCTTCAACGCAAACGGTTGTTTTGGATGACCCGTGTGCAACCACTTACAAACAATTTGGTAAGATTTGCATCTGTCATATTGGGTATGTTGCCATTTGTCAAACTGGAAAGATTGACATTTGTTGATCTAGTAACATTGCCATTTGTCAACCTTGTAACACTGTGATTTGTCAAAATATGCAGCTAAAATCACTAGCAGTATCTAATTTTTGCAACTAAAATTTAGTAATTAAGCATAGATTTCATTCATAGATTAAGTAGTCGTTCATTAGACATACAGTTCAACTCGACAGCTGAACCGACCAAACTTTTCCCCAATTGTTGCCAACCACGTATTGAAATAGCTAGTTCTACTTTATATACTAGCTAATTTTTAGTATGTTGTACAGTTCCACCACATCTATAGTCAAATGAACTGAACAAAATAGCCCCTAAATACTACTACTACGGAGGGGCTTTGTACTACTTCCGGCGGCCTCTCCTCTGCTGAGCACGCTCAGTAAGAGGCAGAGGAGGAGGAGCCTACCAACAAGCTGGACAACTGCAATACAGTGCCTACCACAACTGCACCTTCAGCGACGCTCACCTCAAACGCCCTCTGCCGCTCCAGATGACCCCTCTCAAAGTGGTGGTTCTCCTTGTAGATCTCCTGATTCCTAACCTCTGCGTTGGCGTGTGCCGCGGTGACGACGGCGGTAAGGCTCTTTGCGTGCTCAATGAGGCGCTCCTCGTCCTCCCGTAGGAACTCGATGTAGTGCGTGATACGTCTCCAATGTATCTATAATTTTTGATTGTTCCATGCTATTATATTACCCGTTTTGGATGTTTATGGGCTTTACTTTACACTTTTATATCATTTTTGGGACTAACCTATTAACCGGAGGCCCAGCCCAAATTGCTGTTTTCTTGCCTATTTCAGTGTTTCGAAGAAAAGGAATATCAAACAAAGTCCAAACGGAATGAAACCTTCGGGAGAGTTATTTTTGGAATGGAAGCAATCCAGGAGACTTGGAGTAGACGTCAGGGAAGCTTCGAGGTGGCCACGAGGGTCCAGGGCGCACCCTACCCCCTAGGCGCGCCCCCACCTTCATGGGCCCCTCGTGGCTCCCATGACCGACTTCTTTCACCTATATATATCCATATACCCCAAAACATCGAGAAGCACCATAGATCGGGAGTTCCGCCTCTGCAAGCCTCTGTAGCCACCAAAAATGAATCGAGACCCTGTTATGGCACCCTGCTAAAGGGGGGATCCATCACCGGTGGCCATCTTCATCATCCCGACGCTCTCCATGATGAGGAGGGAGTATTTCACCCTCGGGGCTGAGGGTATGTACCAGTAGCTATGTGTTTGATCTCTCTCTCTCTCTCTCTCTCTCTCTCGTGTTCTTGATTTGGCACGATCTTGATGTACCGCGAGCTTTGCTATTATAGTTGGATCTTATGATGTTTCTCCCCCTCTACTCTCTTGCAATGGATTGAGTTTTCCCTTTGAAGTTATCTTATCGGATTGAGTCTTTAAGGATTTGAGAACACTTGATGTATGTCTTGCATGTTCTTATCTGTGGTGACAATGGGGTATTCACGTGATCTACTTGATGTATGTTTTGGTGATCAACTTGTGGGTTCCGTAACATTGTGAACTTATGCATTGGGGTTGGCACATGTTTTCGTCTTGACTCTCCGGTAGAAACTTTGGGGCACTCTTTGAAGTTCTTTGTGTTGGTTGAATAGATGAATCTGAGATTATTTGATGCATATCGTATAATCATACCCATGGATACTTGAGGTGACATTGGAGTATCTAGGTGACATTAGGGTTTTGGTTGATTTGTGTTTTAAGGTGTTATTCTAGTACAAACTCTATGATAGATCGAACGGAAAGAATAGCTTCATGTTATTTTACTACGGACTCTTGAATAGATCGATCAGAAGGAATAACTTTGAGGTGGTTTCGTACCCTACAATAATCTCTTCGTTTGTTCTCTGCTATTAGTGACTTTGGAGTGACTCTTTGTTGCATGTTGAGGGATAGTTATATGATCCAGTTATGTTATTATTGTTGAGAGAACTTGCACTAGTGAAAGTATGAACCCTAGGCCTTGTTTCCTAGCATTGCAATACCGTTTGTGCTCACTTTTATCATTAGTTACCTTGCTGTTTTTATATTTTCAGATTACGAAAACCTATATCTACCATCCATATTGCACTTGTATCACCATCTCTTCGCCGAACTAGTGCACCTATACAATTTACCATTGTATTGGGTGTATTGGGGACACAAGAGACTCTTTGTTATTTGGTTGCAAGGTTGTTTGAGAGAGACCATCTTCATCCTACACCTCCCACGGATTGATAAACCTTAGGTCATCCACTTGAGGGAAATTTGCTACTGTCCTACAAACCTCTGCACTTGGAGACCCAACAACGTCTACAAGGAGAAGGTTGCATAGTAGACATCAGCGTGCAAGGTCGCTGCCGCACATGCGGGCCTCCACCTCTGCCTCCCTTCTTCGGGTGGCGGTGGCGGAGCGAGTGATGATCCTGGCGGTCGACGGTGGGCTGGCGCCCACGGCGGCTGACGATGGGGTGGCGTCCACGACCACCACCTCCCGCCTTCGGGCCGCGGTGGCAGAGCGGGTGTTGGCCACGATGGCCGGCAGTAGGGTGGCGGCCAAGACGGCCACCTCCCACCTTCGGGCCGCGACGGTGGAGCGGGCGATGGCCCTAGCTTCGGACGGTGATGTGGCGGCAACAGCGGCGGGCAACAGCTGCCGATGGGCAGCAGCGGTGGAGCATGTGATGGTTGTTTTGCACACACCCAACAGGGACGCCACGCGCACTACACTACACCGGGGACTACGCCGCCGCCGTGGTGTAGCCTCCCAGCTGGAGCTGTTGTCTGATGACGGTGGAGTGGCTGAGCGACCACGATGGACCGGTGCCATTGGCGATTGTGGGAGAAGCAGACGATATAAGCTATAGGGAGGGAGGGGAAAATGCGATGCAGGACTCGCCGGCCATGAGGGTTTATATAGCAGGCCGGTAGGCATTAGGATTTTGGTGGATTTCACCGAGTCGGGCGGGAAGCTAGCGCGGGAACCTGCGAGGTTGTGCGGGAACAGGCTCACGGACGATTCATTGGCGCCACCGTTTGGCCAAAAGAACGCCCCCGCGCGTGTGCAAGCTTGCGCTATAAGCCTACTGCGGTAGCGGTGTGACAAGACGTGCGAGAGGAGGACGAAAGGCCACGTACACATACGGTTAACAAAAACCTTTGCGATTTAATTACCTACTATACCCCCGTCCTTGTTTATAAGTAGGATTTAACAAATAAAATACGAATGCATGTCGCCAAAGATTATATAGTTGGATTCGTATTTGAACATAGTTTCCAATTATATAATTTTTATAACATGGATTAACATTTTGTTGGTTATTTGAGGGCAAAGTATGGCACAGGATATAAAGGGGATTATAGACCAAGACGGAGGTAGTAGCACACGGCCACTCTCTACACAACGGCGAAAGTGTCGGCTCGCTTGTAGGCGACCATTTCCTGCGTGTTCAACTGCTCTATGCGTGTGGTTTCTTGCAGTTGAGGCGGTCGTGGCACGCTCTGCTCGCATCTCATCGTGCGCCCTCTGCTCTCGCGTCCCTCTGGGTGCTCTGCCCTTGTCCCTCCATGCGCGCTGCCAGTGTTTGGGGCCGGCGCACAATCACGCACGTTCGTGTGCATGCGGTTGTGCCGGGCGCGGCGCGACAATGTAGTTACCTGCTGCAGCCATTTACCTTCATCTCTGGCGTCACACAACACAATAAGCACATCCACGATGACACATACGGAGAGGACATCCAGCGGTTCCAATGGCGATCCCCGTGGCACCAATGGCGCTCCCAGTGGCCGACGACAACAACGACGGGAAGTTCACCACGCATCACGTAGTGGACACCCACATGAGGGGGAAGTCCCTCTCGGTGGTGTACACGAACGATTCGGTGTCGGTGGAGAGCTCCATCCAAACTATGGAGCAGTACCTTACCGAGGACAAGTACCAAGTGGTTGGCTTCGACCTCGAGTACACCATCGGTCATGTCGGGCACGATCAGAAGGTTGCTGTCGCCCAGTTGTGCCTGCAACATGACTTCCTCATCTACCACTACCACCTCTCCACAAGGCCTTGCGAGCGTTTCTCCAGGCTTATCAATAGCCCCGACTACAATTTCGCTACAGTGGACACCACCAACGATCTAAAAGCGCTCAAGGATTCGGGCTTGAAATGCCAGAATCTTGTCAACATCCAGGACCACTACAAGGTCTGGGGCAGCAACAACAACAAACAGAACTCCCTGGTTGACCGCGCCTTGGCCATCATCGACCCCTACTACATGAAGATGAAGGATGAGAGCAAGAAGGACAAGAAAGCCTGGCACTATGTTTGGCATGAGAGACTGGATGAACAACACGTCAAGTAAGCGGCCAAGGACGCGTACAAAAGCTACGAGATGTAAAGGAGGATCGCTGACATGAGGAAATGTCTTCTTTATGCCCCAGACGAGGGATCGAGCCACAGAGCAGTGGCGGGAGCATCAAAAGAAGTAGATGACTAGACAATCGTTTCTCCTACTTTAGAATGCATGCAATTGTATATTGAGGTGTGTGTGAATGATTTGTATAGTCACTTATGTAATTGGATGTTTATTTCAGTTATATATATACACGTTATTCTTCTATAGACAGAGCAAATCACATGGCTTATTAGCAGCAATCATCTGTGTTATTATTGGTCTTCGCACACATTTCTGACCATGGACCTGTTTGCCACGTATCACACACATCTTGTTCAGTTGAACCGTTTCCATTGTGTTGTGAAATAAAGGCTGCAAAGAGGGATCCACAACAGCAAGGACCAGCTTTCCTACCGATAGCTCATCTAACAAAACTCCCAAGTTAACTGTGCCGAGGCTGGAGTAGTCATGAGATGGGTGACTGGATGGGAAGTGGACTCGATATTAACTAGTTGGATGGGTTTATGATAAACCTTTGTAGTGACCCATCCATCTAGTTAATATCGAGGTCTTCTTTTGTAATTTTTGACATTTTTTGTTTTTTGAACACATGTTGATTGGCTTGAAGAAGGTATATCTTGTTACTTTTTGATAAAAAAATTTGAACACACAAATTAACCTGTGTGTACTTGTTATCAAATTAACCTCCAGGCCTATTTGTCGCGTGTCACACACATCTTGTTAAGCTGAACCGTTGATGTTCTCTTCCCTAATCCAAACAGTTCATTCGAGTGAACCGTATGTTGTATATCACTCACACCTTGATTTGGCTGACCATTTATGTTGCTCTCCCTAATAGAAAATAGTTCATCGGAGTGAACTGTATGCCATATATCGCACACATATTGATATGGACGTCCGTTTCTGTTGTTCTTCCTAATCGCAAACAGTTCGTCTGGATCAACCGTATGCCCATCATCACACACGCATGTAAAATCTGATCCGTGTTTGATGTACACGCCATCACAAACATTTTGCACCTTTTTTGACGGTTATTTTACATCACCGTTTGCGATTAATGCATCGCACACAGTTTCATCAAAGGATCTCTGATCATAGTGTCGCGTTAGCAGCATCCTGCAGTAGTGAGAAGAAGAAAAATAATAGGACTTTGCTTGCCTCTAGTGAACCTGAAGTAGAAAAACCTCCTGATAATGATAATGAAGTATCTATCTCTCATGCTGAAACTCAATCTGGTAGTGAACACTCACCTTTTGATAATGAAAAAGATAATGATGAGGCTCATGAAGACACTCAAACTAATGATAAAGAACCAGACAATGATGTTGAGATAGAACCAGTTGTTGATCTTGATAATCCACAACCAAAGAATAAAAGATATGATAAAAGGGACTTTATTGCTAGAAAACACAGTAAGGAAAGAGAACCATGGATTCAAAAACCTATGCCCTTTCCACCTAAGTCAACTAAAAAGAAAGACGATGAAGAATTTGAACGCTTTGCTGAAATGCGGAGGCTAGTCTTTTTGCGTGCTTGCTTGACTAATATCTTAAAAATGCCTCCTTATGCAAAGTACATGAAAGACATCATCACTAATAAGAGAAAAATACCGGAAGATGAAATCTCCACTATGCTTGATAACTATACTTTTAAAGATGGAGTACCTAAAAAACTTGGAGATCCCAGAATACAAACTATACCTTGCTCCATTAAAAGAAACTATGTTAAAACTGCTTTATGTGATTTAGGAGCTGGTGTTAGTGTTATGCCTTTCTATTTATGTAAAAGACTTGATTTGAATAAACTCACACCTACTAAAATATCTTTGCAAATGGCTGACAAATCAACTGCCATACCTATCGGTATTTGTGAGGATGTGCTCGTTGTTGTTGCTAATGTTACTATTTTGACTGACTTTGTTATACTTGAGATGCCTGAGGACGACAACATGTCGATTATCCTTGGTAGACCCTTCTTGAATACTGCATGGGTTGTTATTGATTGCAATAAAAGCAAGGTCACTTTTCATATCAATGGTAATGAGAATACAGACTACTCTCTACATAGTGTGCGGGGAAAGTGCTTTCTTTTCTTATAGCTACCGGAGGAGCTCTGGGAGACTTGCCACATCTGCGATCGCCATTGGTCATATGGAATATGTTTCATACGAATATGGAGGCTGAGCAGAGGACACACACTCAAAGTCACCATATCGAATTGACGCACATGCGATTGAAGTGGGACCAATTCGTTAGTAGTTGCGGATGCTTGCTAATAGTTCTAATCAAAAGTGCGTAAAATTGCAAGAAAGGGACAATATGTTAACAGAGGCCTCTCCCACATATAAAATTGCAACCATGATTATCTGTCTAGTTATCAATTGCCTAGTGAAAATTCTGCACATCCCACCACCCCCTTTTCGACACTCGCTATATTCTACTTTATTTTTATTTTATTTAAATAACACCTACCTTCTATTTCCAAGTTCTTTATATTCTTGCAAAACTATCTTTTCACACACTCAAAGTAGTTCATTTCTTGTTTCTGCTTTATTCCTCAGAGTTGTATTAGCGGTTAATGGAACTTGAGAGAATATTAATTCTACCTTTATCTCCTCATTGGGTTCAACACTCTTACTTATCGAAGAGACTACAACTGATGCCCTACATTTGTGGATTATCAAGACATTTTTCTCGCGCCGTTGTTGGGGAGCAATAGCCTGGGGTAAATATTCTCATGTGTGTTTGTTGACTTTATCACAAAGTAGATTTTATTTCCTATTCTAAGTTGTTATCTATATTAAGTTATGGATATGGAACACAAAACACAAAAAAATTTAGTTGTACTTGCTACCCGCGGAGATGAGGACCCTCCTAAAACCCTTGATGCTGCTTATGTGTGGAACATTAAATATTACTTTGATAATCCTAATAAATCCCATTCAACATGGTAATGGATACACTTTGGATCAGTGCAAATACTTTAAAGATTATCACTTGACACAAAAAGGGAAACACTTATGGAATCAAATAAAAATATTACATTGGTATGCTTATAATTTGTGCCATATGTATGGTTTTAGTTGTTGCTCTAGAATAGAGATTCAACACCTCCCCTTCCAAATGCAAGTTTAATGATAATTAAATATTGGCTTCTGATGCTAATGGTGGATATGATTACTATGATGTAGAACAAATAGAAGAATGTTTTGCTTTTAATAGTGCTTATGAAATTGCTTCTTTTCCTGAAAAGTATGATAATGCTCTTTACAAATTTGAAAATTGTACCATACTTAAATATTGCGATGAAAACTATGAATACAATGACCACATGAATGAATTTGTTGAGAGAATGCCTGCTGCCCTAGAAGAAACTAATATTTTGCAGGAATCTATGGAAGAAGGAATTGTTGAAACTATGAGCTCATTAAATAAGAAAGATGAGGGGAAGAGCGAAGAACAAAAGGAGGAAGAGTGAATGAGCTACCCTTGCCCACCTTCTAGTGAGTGTAACTATTTAAATCATGCATCATTTAATTTTCCTCCATGCTTGCTAGGGGATGAATTCTATGTTTATGAATGCTATGATCCCTTGAATTTGTTTGAAACATTCCTTTTTGATGAATTTGACGTTTTCTATACTAATGGCCATGATGCCACTATTAAGGACGCTTATGGAGATGAATTTTCCATAGTTATGTATGTTAATAATAAAATTGTTGATATTGCACCCACACATGATAGTACTATTATCTTTTGGAATTCTCCCAACTACACTGTATCGGAGAAGTTTGTGCTTATTAAGAATTATATTGATGGGTTGCGTTTCTGTAATGCACATGATCACTATAATAGATATAATATGCATGTGCTTTGTGCTCATACTTGCACTTATTACGAGAGAGGAACCTATATGTATTTCTAAAGGAATAAAATTGCAAGAAACTAATTATACTATGAGCTAGCCTTTACTTTGTGTGCATGAATTGTTCTCTTATGACATGTCAATGCATAGGAAGAGAGTTAGACTTCATTGTTATATGATATATATACTATCATGTGCTCATATTTTAGATCCAAATCTTTGTTTATTAAATTTGATTTGATGTACCTTGGGATCCTTGTTTAATGATTACTTGAGCACTTTATGCCTAGCTTAATAGCTTTAAAGAAAGCGCTACCTAGGAGACACCCAGAAGTTTTAGAGAGCCACTTTCTTATTTTGTGTGCTTATAAATTTCTAAATAAAAAATAAAGTGGATAACTTAAAAAATTCTAAAAGAAAAGTTAAAGTGAGAAATATGAGCATTGAGGAAGTGAGGGCTAGCCTTGAACTTTGTTCATGCCCATGAAAACTTTGTGAACCTTGAAACACAAAAACTATTCAACAAAAATAATTATCCCCTTGTAAAAATCCATTGTACCATAATAATAATAATGTGCCAAGTGATGACCCATAAGTATAGGGGATCATTCGTGGTAATTTTGATAAGTAAGACTGTCGAACCCAATGAGGAGCGGAAGGAAATGATAAGCGGGTTTCTGCAAGGTATTCTCGGCAAGCACTGAAATTAACGGTAACAGATAGTTTAATAGCAAGTTAATTTGTAACAAGTAACAAGTAGCAATAGTGACAAGAGTGCAGCAAGGTGGCCCAATCGTTTTTATAGCAAAGGAAGAGTCAAAATGTTGTCTTATAATAAGTAAAGCGT
Source organism: Triticum aestivum (assembly GCF_018294505.1). NCBI lineage: Eukaryota > Viridiplantae > Streptophyta > Magnoliopsida > Poales > Poaceae > Triticum > Triticum aestivum. The sequence continues at coordinate 203,677,597 of NC_057798.1, forward strand.
TCGCGAGGACACATGGGAATTATCGTCAAGTCACTTCCATCATGTTTATTTGATTCGTGTTTGCTACTTTGATAATTTGATATGTGGGTGGACCAGTGCTTGGGTTTTGTTCTTATGTGAACAAGCCTCCCACTTATGATTACCGCCTCTCGCAAGCATCCGCAACTATGAAAGAAGAATTAAGATAAATCTAACCATAGCATGAAACATATGGATCCAAATCAGCCCCTTATGAAATAATGCATGAACTAGGGTTTAAGCTTCTATCACTCTAGCAACCCATCTTCTACTTATTACTCCACAATGCCTTCCCTTAGGCCCAAGTATGGTGAAGTGTCAGGTAGTTCACGTTCGGATGACAACACTAAAGGAAGCAATGTCATACATATCATAAAATATCGAACGAATACCAAATTCACATGATTACTTAAAACAAGACTTCTCCCATGTCTTCAAGAACAAAAGTAACTACTCACAAATCATATTCATGTTCAAGATCATATGAGTATTGAATATCATTAAGGATCTGAGCATATAATCTTCCACCAAATAAACCAACTGGCATTAACTACAAGATGTAATCAACACTACTAGCAACCCACGGGTACCGATCTGAGGTTTTGAGACAAAGATTGAATAGAATAGATGAACTAGTGTTTGAGATGGGATGGTGCTGGTGAAGATGTTGATGAAGATACCCCCCCCCCCCATGATGAGAGAATCGTTTGTGATGTCGATGGCTTCGATTTCCCCCTCCCGGGGGAAGTTTCCCCGGCGAAATCGCTTCGTCGGAGAGCAACTGCTCCTGCCCAGGATCCACCTCGAGACAGCGGCGCTTCGTCCCGAAAGTTTTCTCATTATTTTTGTAGGACAAATGGCTTCATACACAAGAAGATGGGCTCCGTAGGCCTGCTAGGGGGCCCACAAGCTCAAGGGGCGCGCCTAGGGGGGTAGGGCGCACCCCCAGGCTTGTCGCTTCCTGGTGGCCCCACTGCTGGTATTTCTTCCGCCAATATTTTTTATGTATTTCCAAACAATTTTCTATAAATTTTCAGGTCATTTGGAGTTGTGCAGAATAGCTATCTCTATTGTAGCCTGATGTCTACTACACAACTTGTTCTTGTAGACTCATGTTGGGCCTCCAAGTGCGGAGTTTTTTTAGGATAGTAGCAAATTTCCCTCAAGTGGATGACCTAAGGTTTATCAATCCGTGGGAGGCGTAGGATGAAGATGGTCTCTCTCAAACAACCCTGCAACCAAATAATAAAAAAGTCTCTTGTGTCCCCAACACACCAAATACAATGATAAATTGTATAGGTGCACTAGTTCGGCGAAGACGTGCACTAGTTCGGCGAAGACATGGTGATATAAGTGTAGTAATGATAGTATATATTGATTTTTGTAATCGGAACAATAAAAAACACCAAGGTAGCAATTGATAAAAGGAGCACAAACGGTATTGCAATGCTTGAAAATGAGGCTTAGGGTCCGTACTTTTGCTAGTGCAATCTCTCAACAATGCTAATCTAATTGGATCACAAAACCATCCCTCAATGTGTGACGAAGAATCACTCCAAAGTTCTTATCTAACAGAGAACATAAGAAGAAATTGTTTGTAGCTATTCTTTCCGATTGATCTATCCAAGAGTTCGTACTAGAATAACACCAAGTTATTCTTTCCTATCAATATATCAAGAGTTCATACTAACATAACACATAGTTGTTCTTTCCGATCGATCTATCAAGAGTTCGTACTAAAATAAAAACAAAGCAAATTCAGATTCATAATACTCAATCCAACACAAAGAACCTCAAAGAGTGCTCCAAGATTTCTACCGTAGAAACAAAAGACAAGAACGTGCATCAACCCCTATGCATATATTACCCCAATGTCACCTCGAGAAACTGTGAGTTGAGTGCCAAAACATATCTCAAGTGAATCAATATAATACCCCATTGTCACCACGGGATTCATATGCAAGACATATATCAAGTGCTATCAAATCCATGAAAGTATTCAGTCCGATAAGAATGAAATCTCAAAGGGAAAACTCAATTCATTATAACAAGATGTAGAGGGGAAAACACCATATGATCCGACTATATTGACAAAGCCCGCGATACATCAAGATCGTGACATCTCAAGAAGACGAGAGAGAGAGAGAGAGAGATTAAACACATAGCTACTGGTACAAACCCTCAGCCCCGAGGGTGGACTACTCCCTCATCATCATGGTGGCTGCCGGGATGATGAAGATGGCCATGATTTCCCCCTCCGGCGGAGTGCCGGAATGGGGTCTAGATTGGTTTTTCATGGATATAAAGGCTTGCGGCGGCGGAACGTCTAATCTAGGGTTACCCCAAGGGTTTTTGGAATATTTGACGATTTATAGGGCGAAGAGGCGGTGCAGGAGGCCACCAAGGTGGGCACAACCCACCTGGGCGCGCCCAGGGTTGTGTCCCCTTGGGGCACCCCTCTGGTACTTCTCTGGCCCATCCTGGGAGTTCTGGTCCATAAAAATTCTCCAAAAAGTTTTGCTGTGTTTGGACTCCGTTTGATATTGATTTCCTGCAACGTAAAAAACAAGCAAAAAATAGCAACTGGCACTGGGCACTATGTCAATGGGTTAGTCCCAAAAAATGATATAAAGTTGCTATAAAATGATTGTAAAACATCCAAGAATGATAATATAACAGCATGGAACAATAAAAAATTATAGATACGTTGGAGACGTATCATAGCCCTTTCCGGTCTAGAATCCCAGTTGCTGGCAATCTCCTTCTTCATTGAAACTTGCAAAATAAGAGAGAAACTACATAAGAATTGTATCATAAGGTGAAATAATGACCCAAAACATAATAAATAACAATAGGAAAACATGATGCAAAATGGACATATCACCAAGATTTGCCTTTAGGATGTTTAAATTCCATGTTTGATATGTGTTGTTTAGAAACATAAACTTTTGTTGTAGTATTTGAATTTTCATATTTTACCGGAATGTGCAAATTTCTGAACTTTTTACACAATACTTTTATGCAATTTTTTATTACATCCTAATTTTCAGAGCTATTTGAGTTACATAATTATATGTTCCATATGCATCTTTACAGACTGTCATGTTTTCACAGATTATTGTTATAGTCTCTTAATTGTTGTTGTTTGCAATTTTGTTGAAGCCCCATTGATGTGGGAGTGTTAGATTTGTGTTACATACAGTAGGTAGTGTTGGATTATAATTATGCAATAATGTTACAACAAGACATGATGAGATTTGATGTTATTTGTAATAACCACTCTTATAAATGTTCTATTGAGTTTTGTGTGGATGAAGTTTTTAAGACCGAGGGGAGCCATCGATATGAGATGAATAAGGAAAGGTAAGAGTTCAAGCTTGGAGATGCCCAAGGCGCCACAAGTAAATATCCAAGGAGACTCAAGCGTCTAAGATTGGGGATGCCCCGGAAGGCATACCCTCTTTGTTCCTCGACAATTCTCGATATCTCTCGGTTGGGCCTATATTTTATTTTATTCACATAATATGCGTAAATTCTTGGAGCGTCGTTTGTTTTTCCTTTTATTTTTATTTTAGTTATTCATGATGCTAGTATGGGATAGTCCTTAGTTGATTTACGGAATACTCTTTACACTTCATGTATATCTTTTGGGTATGCCTTTTAGAATGATTTGTGTGCTTCACTTATATCTTTTAAAGTTTGGATGTTTGTTTCTCTACACTTGAAGTACTGTTATTTGTAAAATGTTCTTGTGCTTCACTTATATTTGTGAGAGCTTGACTGAGTCTTTTGTAGGAAGGATTAGAATTCTCCTGCTTCACGTATATCTGCTTGGGGAGTTGAATAGGATTTGGAGTGCATGGTTAGTCATATGTATGTATTGGTGGTATATATAAAAGCTTGCATAAAACTTGTAAATCATTGAACATGATAAGTTTGATTCTTTGCAATAGTTTTGCAATATTGAGGTAGTAATATATGATTATGTGGCTAAATGGTTAACGTTTAGTATGAATATCAGTGTTAAGGTTCGTGAGGTCGTATTCATGAAAGGGTAGCCGTTGGTATTAGCAAAGAACTCCGAGTGTGGGATGTCTTAAAGTGGCACTCATGTGTGTATTGATCGGTGGCGCACGATGGTTAACTCCTACCAACGCCCCCTAGGGGCATGAGGGTTGTGCTTTCTTAGAGTGGGCTACTAGACTTTCGCAATAAACATTTGAGTTCTTTATGACCGATGTCAATTTTTCGGTCTTTTGTGCACTTCCACCTATCCATATTTTTCTAGCCTCTTAAGTACCGTGCATTGGCCACTCTCACCTCAAGACATGGTGCATACTTCATTTGTACATCCAAACCCCATGGGATGATATGCTCTCTCACACATAAGCCTCATTTTATCTTTTCAATATAGCCACCCGACCTACATATTATGGCATTTCCATAGCCATTCTGAGATATATTTCCATGCAACTTATTATTCATGACTTATGTTTTCATTGTCATTCTGCTTTGCGTGATCATAGAGCTGACATGATATTTCTGGCTAGACCATCGTTCATCATTATTATACATGTTATGCTAGATCATTGCACATCCTGATACACTGATAGAGGCACTCATATGTAGTCATCATTTATATTCTGAGTTATGAGTGAATAGAAGTGAGATGCATTCTAGAGTGTAACCCTACGTGTGAGTAATAAAAAAAGAGCCAAAGAGCCAAAAGATGAACAGAAAATAAAAAAGGCCAAAAAGAGCCCATCAAATATAAATGAAATAAAGAGAGAGAGAGAGAGAGGGGCACACTCCCATCCTTTATAAACACTTGTGGTTCAAAGTAGCACCATGATATTCGTATAGAGATTTTTGATATAGTTCATGATTATGCTAGTGGGATTTTCACATTATAGAATTGGACTTGCATATTGCTATGATGAGATTGCTCAAATGCTCGAGGATGTGACCAAGCAAGTTGGATGCACACCCACTTATTTGCATTAGGAGAGATTTCATACATTCATAGCTCTAGTGCCTATGTTGCATGGAAATCCCTACTCCTCGCATTAGTATCGATTGTAAGGCCTCTCCGTCGCGTAGTGATCAAGATGCATTGATGCGAGACTTTCCTATTTTTTACCTTCTCTTAAAACCTCCCTCATCATTCTATTTTCCACCCAAAGTGCCAAGACCGTAGCTCACGCTCAAGTAGTGTGGGAGTTGAATAGCTGAAGCGAGAAAAGCGTGATTTGATTGCTTGGTCGAGCACCGGGGTAGTTCATAATTAGATGTATTTATGCCAGGAAGACTGAGCGTGTTATGCTATTATGGTTAAGTGTGTGCGAATCACTTTATTTAGCATCCTTATTCTGGAAAGGCAATGATTGATTATTTGCATGCTCATGTATTGTTATTTTAATGTCAAATTGTCAGACTATTGCCATGAATCACTCTTATATCCGAACTTCATGCCACAATTAATTATTTGATCAAGATTATGCTAGGTAGCATGCAATATAAAAAATTTATCTTTGTTTTATCATTTACCTACTTGAGGACGAGCAAGAATTAAGCTTGGGGATGCTGATACGCCTTTGATGCATCTGTAATTTTTGATTGTTTCATTCTATTATCATACCAATTTTACATACTTTTGGCATCACTGTATAGTATTTTTATTTGGACTAACCTATTAACCCAGTACCAAAGGCTAGTTTCTATTTTCTATTGTTTTGGGGTCTTTAGATGAAAAAATCATGAAGCCGTAATGACCTGAGTTTTAGTGTGAATGTTTTGGAATATATCTGAATTTTTGGTGGAAGAATCAACACAAGGTAGTGCTCATGAGCCCCACAAGGCAGGCCCCACGGCTAGGGGGGTACCCGCGCCATGTGTCCTTGTGGCTAGACCATAAGTCATTTGGAGCTCTCCTTTGGGGGCAAGAAGGCTAATTTACAGAAAAGACATGTAAAAATCTTAGCCCAATCAGTGTTAAGGATCTCGGAATATTTAAGAAATAGTGCTTGGTCATACAAACAGTACCGAAAACATAGAGGAAAACACAGAGAAAAAGAGAGGGGATATCCAATCTCGGAGGGGCTCCGCTCACTGGGAGCCATAGAGGCCAAGGACTAGAAGGGGTGATAACCCACAGGTATATGGGATCGCAACAGTTTTCGAGGGTAGAGTATTCAACCAAAATTATAGATTCGACACGAGGGGAGCCAAAGAATATTTGCAAGTATTAGCAGCCGAGTTGTCAATTCAACCACACCTAGAGATTAATTATCTGTAGCAAAGTGATCAGTAGCACAGTAATATGATAGTTTTGATAATAGTGGTAGCAGCAATAGTAACGGTAATAGTGATAGCAATGATTTTGTACCAAGTGCAATAGTAACAATAGCGATAGTAACTTAGCAACAACAATATGTAGGAAAATCGTAGGCATTGGATCGGTGATTCGTTGGATGATATTCATCATGAGACAGTCATAACCTAGGGCGCTACGGCACTAGCTCCCAGTTCATAAATATAATGTAGGCATGTATCCCGTAAATAGTCATACGTGCTTATGGAAAGAACTTGCATCACATCTTTTGTCCTACCCTCCCGTGGCAGCGGGGTCCTATTGGAAACTAAGGGATATTAAGGCCTCCTTTTAATAGAGTACCGGAGCAACATTAGCAGACAGTGAATACATGAATTCAGACTACGGTCATCACCGGGAGTGGTCCCGACTATTGTCACTCTGGGATTGCCGGATCATAACACGTAGTAGGTGACTATAACTGGAAAGATCGGATCTAGAACATGAATATAATGGTGATAACATAAATGGTTCAGATCTGAAATCATGGCACCCGGGCCCAATGTGACAAGCATTTAGCATGGCAACATCAATCTCAGAACATTATGGATACTAGGGATCAGGCCCTAACAAAACTAACTCGATTACATGATGAATCTCATCCAACTCCTCACCGACCAGCGAGCCTACGAAGGAATTACTCACTCCCGGTGAGGAGCATCATGGAATTGGCGATGGAGAAGTGTTGGTGATGCCAAAGATCGAAGATCCCCCTCTCCGGAGCACCAAACTGACTCCAGATCTGGCCTCCCGATGAAGAACAGGAGATGGCAGCGGCTCCGTCTCGTGAAATGCGATAATTCTTTCTCCCTGGTTTCTTCTAGAAAAATAGGATTGTATAGCATCGGTTTCAGGGTCTGCGGGGCCACCAGGTGGGGAAAACCCACCTGGGCATGCCTGGAGGGGTGGCGCGCCCTGGTGGGTGATATGTCTCCAACATATCTACTTTTCCAAACACTTTTGCCCTTGTTTTGGACTCTAACTTGCATGATTTGAATGAAACTAACCCGGACTGACGCTGTTTTCAGCAGAACTGCCATGATGTTGTTTTATGTGTAGAAAATAAAAGTTCTCGGAACTTCCTGGAAATCCACGGAGGCACTTTTTGGAATTAATAAGAATTTCTGGGCGAAAGAAATACACCAGGGGGCCCACACCCTGTCCACGAGACACGGGGGCGCACCCCCCCTATAGGGCGCGCCCCCCTATCTCGTGGGCCCCCTAGACCTCCACCGATCTCAACTCCAACTCCATATATTCACGTTCGGGGAGAAAAAAATCAGAGAAAAAGTTTCATCGCGTTTTATGACACGGAGCCGCCGCCAAGCCCTAATCTCTCTCGGGAGGGCCGATCTGGAGTCCGTTCGGGGCCCCGGAGAGGGGGATTCGCCGTCGTCGTCATCATCAACCATCCTACATCACCAATTTCATGATGCTCACCGCCGTGCGTGAGTAATTCCATCGTAGGCTTGCTGGACGGTGATGGGTTGGATGAGATTTACCATGTAATCAAGTTAGTTTTGTTAGGGTTTGATCCCTAGTATCCACTATGTTCTGAGATTGATGTTGCTATGACTTTGCTATGCTTAATGCTTGTCTCTAGGGCCCGAGTGCCATGATTTCAGATCTGAACCTATTATGTTTTCATGAATATATGTGTGTTCTTGATCCTATCTTGCAAGTCTATAGTCACGTATTATGTGTTATGATCCGACAACCCCGAAGTGACAATAATCAGGATACTTCTCGGTGATGACCGTAGTTTGAGGAGTTCATGTATTCACTATGTGCTAATGCTTTGTTCCGGTTCTCTATTAAAAGGAGGCCTTAATATGTCTTAGTTTCCGCTAGGAGCCCGCTGCCACGGGAGGGTAGGACAAAAGATGTCATGCAAGTTCTTTTCCACAAGCACGTATGACTATTTACGGAATACATGCCTACATTACATTGATGAATTGGAGATAGTTCTGTGTCACCCTATGTTATAGCTATTACATGAGTAATCGCATCCGGCATAATTATCCATCACTGATCCATTGCCTACGAGCTTTTCATATATTGTTCTTCGCTTATTTACTTTTCCGTTGCTACTGTTACAACTACTACAAAAACCCCAAAACTATTATCTTTACTTTTGCCACCATTACCTTTATTATCATACCACTTTTGCTACTAAATACTTTGCTGCAGATACTAAGTTATCCAGGTGTGGTTGAATTGACAACTCAACTGCTAATACTCAAGAATATTCTTTGGCTCCCCTTTTGTCGAATCAATAAATTTGGGTTGAATACTTTACCCTCGAAAGCTGTTGCGATCCCCTACACTTTTGGGTTATCAAGACTAATTTCTGGCGCCGTTGCCGGGGAGCATAGCTCTATTCTCTGAGTCACTTGGGATTTATATCTATTGATCACTATGAAGAACTTGAAAGACGACAGAACCAAGATTTTGCCCTCAACTACGAGGGGAGGTAAGGAACTGCCATCTAGCTCTGCACTAGATTCTCCTTCTGTTATTAGTAAACTTGCGACACCTAAACCTGCTACTACTATGAATTCTGATATGTCGCATGTTATTGATGATGCCACTTCTGCTATGCATGATGAAACTACTTCTGTGCGTGATACTACTTTGCCATTAGGTGAATTTCTTGATGAACAACTTGCTAGAGTTAGGGGGAATGAAATTATTGAAGATGCTATTATTGATGATAGTGATGATGAAGGTTCTTCCAATGATTATGTATTGCCTATTGTTCCTGAGGGTTATGTTATGAATGAAGAAGCTGTTAGGGAAATCTTTGCTTGCAATGATAGATATGATCTTAAGAAATTATTAGCTAAATGCTAGAATGAAACCTGACCCTGCTTTTGCTACTTCACCTATCTGTGTTACTGATAAGGATTATGAATTCTCTGTTGATCCTAAGATTATTACTTTAGTTGAATCTGATCCTTTTTATGGCCTTGAATCTGAAACTGTTGTGGGACATCTTACCAAGTTGAATGATATAGCTACCCTGTTCACTAATGATGAGAAGTCTCGCTATTATTATATCCTTAAGATATTCCCGTTCTCATTAAAGGGTGATGCTAAGACTTGGTATAATTCTCTTGCTCCTGGTTGTGTGCATAGTCCCCAGGATATGATTTATTACTTCTCTGCTAAATATTTCCCTGCTCATAAGAAACAAGCTTCCTTGCGGGGAATATATAATTTTGTGCAAATCAAAGAAGAGAGTCTCCCACAAGCTTGGGGGAGGCTTCTTCGGTTGCTTAATGCTTTGCCTGATCATCCTCTCAAGAAAAATGAAATACTTGATATCTTTTATAATGGACTAACCGATGCTTCCAAGGACTACTTGGATAGTTGTGCTGGTTGTGTTTTCAGGGAAAGAACAGTCGACGAAGCTGAAATACTATTGAATAATATGTTGACTAATGAAAATAATTGGACTCTTCCTGAGCCAATTCCTGAAGCAATTCCTGAACCAATTGAGCCAACTCCTAAACCTATTCCTAAACCCACTCCGAAGAAGAGATGTGTTTCATTTCTTAGTCCTGAAGATATGCAAGAGGCAAAAAAAACAATGAAAGAAAAAGGTATTAAAGCTGAAGATGTTAAAAATTTACCACCTATTGAAGAAATACATGGTCTTAATATACCGCCTGTTGAAGAACCACATTGTCTTGATAACCCGACACATGTAGTAAAGGTAAATTCTCTCTATAGATATGATAACATTGAAATCCCCTCTACTAAATTTCATAGCCCATGCTTAGATGAATTTGATGACTTTATGGCTAGACAAGAAAGTTTTAATACTTATGTTGGTAGAGAGTTAAAGAATAATGCTTTCGAGATAGGACGTGCGTGTGATAATATGGCTAGAGTTAGAGGTGAACTCCAACTCGTTAGCAAATATGCGTCTATGGTTGCTACTCAAGCTGAGCAAGTACTTAAAGCTCAAAATGATTTGCTTGAGGAATTAAATAATAAAAATGACTTTGTTGTTAGAGTGGCTACTAGAACTGGTAGAATGACTCAGGAACCTTTGTATCCTGAAGGCCACCCTAAGATAATCGAGCAAGATTCTCAGAGAAACAATCTAGAGGCACCTAGTTCTTCCAAAAAGAAGAAGAAGAAAAACGATAGAACTTTGCATGCTTCTAATGAACCTACTGTAGACACACCTGAGAATCCCAATGATATTTCTATCTCTGATGCTGAAACACAATCAGGTGATGAACATGAACCTAGTGATAATGTCAATGATAATGTTCATGTTGATGCTCAACCTAGCAAAAATAATGATGTAGAGATTGAACCTGTTGTTGATCTTGATAACCCACAATCAAAGAATCAACGTTATGATAAGAGAGATTTTGTTGCTAGGAAGCATGGTAGAGAAAGAGAACCATGGATTCAAAATCCCATGCCCTTTCCTGCTAAACCATCCAAGACAAAGGATGATGAGGATTTTGAGCGCTTTGCTGAAATGATTAGACCTATTTTCTTACGTATGCATTTAACTGATATGCTCAAAGTAAATCCTTATGCTAAATATATGAAGGATATCATCACAAATAAAAGAAAGATATCGGAAGCTGAAATTTCCACCATGTTTGCTAATTACACTTTTAAGGGTGGAATACCAAAGAAACTTGGAGATCCAGGTGTACCAACTATACCATGCTCCATTAAAAGAAATTATGTTAGAACTGCTTTATGTGATCTTGGAGCTGGTGTTAGTGTTATGCCTCTCTCTTTATATCGTAGACTTGAATTGAATAAGTTGACACCTACTGAAATATCTTTGCAAATGGCTGATAAATCAACTGCTATACCTGTCGGTATTTGTGAGGATGTGCCTGTTGTGGTTGCAAATGTCACTATCTTAACGGACTTTGTTATTCTTGATATTCCTGAGGACGATAGTATGTCTATTATCCTTGGTAGACCTTTTCTTAATACTGTAGGGGCTATTATTGATTGCAACAAAGGCAATGTCACTTTTCACGTTAATGGTAATGAGCATACGGTACACTTTCTGAGGAAACAATCTCAAGTTCATAGTATCAATTCTATTGGAAAAGTTCCAACTATTATTATTGGAGGTTTTGAATTTACTCTCCCTACTGTCAAGAAAAAGTATGATATTCTTATTGTTGGGGATTTTCATATCCCCGTTTAGGTAACTTAGTGTTATTCGAAATTTCTCCGGTTCCGTGTTATTCGGAATGAGTTTGTTAACAAGACTTGATCAACCTTGTTAGTGGATTCATTTTGATGATCATGAGATGGATGAAACTAGAAGGCACAACCTTCTGTACCCACTTTTTACTTTCTGTTATTTAGAATAAATAAAGCAAAAATAGTATTATTTGTCTATTTTCTGAATTATCCGTGCAATAAAAAATAGTCCAAAAACAAAAGTGCTCCAAATGCCCTGCAAATTTAGTATGATTTTTTATGGAATATTTGAGGATTTTAGGCACTGAAAACACTGCATGAGGGGCAAGCACTAGGCCACGAGAGTGGAGGGCGCCCCCCTATAGGGCGCGCCCCCTGTCTCATGGGCCCCTGGTAGCCCCCCTCCACTTATGCCAGCACCCTCACACTTCATCTTCTACCCAAAAAAATCCCCATCCAGCTCAAGCACGAGTTCTAGCTCATTTTGCTGCGATTTTCGATCTCTTTGCTCAAAGCTCCATTCAGAAAACTGCTTTGGGAGATTGTTGCTTGGTATGTGACTCCTCCATTGGTCCAATTAGTTTTTGTTCTAGTGCTTTATTCATTGCATTTTTTTGCTGCATAGGTGACCATGTTCTTGAGCTTGCATGTTAAATTTATGAGGTCCCAAGCAATTACAATGCATGATATAGGCTCTAGGCACTTGTAGGAGTAGTTGCTATCAATCGTGTTTAGTTTTATTCACTTTTATTTTGAAGATTACTAAAATTTCAGAATTATTTCAGAAAAAGAATTATGCTTAGAAGAATGTACCAAGGTGGTTCCTCGGTGAAGAAAGGACCCAAAATTGCTATACGTGAGCAAGATGTTGAATTACCGAGGGAATCGAATGTACGAGTTTGTGAGTGGCCATCCGATGATTTTATGGTCGAAGCAGGCTTTAAGGAGGAATTTGACGCGTATGTGCGTAATGCTGAGCTGGAGGACTTCTTACAAGATAAGTGTCCTCAGTACTATCAGTTGACCGATTCTTTTGTGCGGAGGTTTAAATATAACTGTGCGCGTAATTCCCCTATTGTCATATTTGATATTTATGATACATCTTATACCATGGATTTAGAGGATTTCACAACTGCTTGCAAACTCCCGCAGTGGGGTAATATTAATGATCCTCACAAATCTGAATTTAGAGATTTCCTTGCTAGTATCACTGTGGGAGAATCTAGGGACATAGCACAAGCTACCATAGGGAGCATTCATTTTCCTGCTATGCATTATTTTGCTCTCTTTATTGGTAGATGCATTAATGGTAAGGATGAAGCATGTCACATGTGTGTCCCTGATCTATGTGTCCTCAAGAGTGCTGTGTTAGGTTATAAAGGTTATTACTTGGGGGCAATAGTTGCACGTAGGTTGCAGAATAATAGTAGAAAGGGGAATTTATTTAGAGGAATTTATGCAACCCGTGTGGCTAATTATCTTAATATAGCCCCACGAGAGGGGGAAATGATTTTACCTCCTGTTTATTTGGATAAAGAAGCTATGTTCAATCATCAATTTCTTGTGAGGAATGAACAATTCCTCCATTATCGACTAATCTATGACAGACGCAACGTCGTCCATGTTACTCTTCCTGCTCCCTACCTTTTTGATTATCAGGCAAAAGGAAGATATATTGTCACCAGGGAGGAAGCAGATGAACACGAGAGGGGAGCAGAGGCAGCTCGCCAACATGCTGCAGCTCAGGAGGCGGTTGCCGCTGCATCTCAGTACGACCCCAGTTTCACTTATGGATATCAGTCAGGCGGTCCTTGGTACTAGACCAACTTAGGCCAAAAGCCTAAGCTTGGGGGAGTACGTATTTCTCACCGACTTTACATTCTGTTCACACACTAGTCGTCCGTGCTCATACTCTTGCATTGTATTATCCATGCTAGTTTAAATTTCTTTTTCTAGTTTTCTTCTTGTGTGTTTGATAAACTTTAAGAAAAAAAAGAAAAAAATAGTTAGTTTAAATTCTATGCTTGTAGTAGAAATTAAAATGAAAACCTAAAAAGATTTCTTGTTCTTCTTTTTACTTCTTGGGAGCTTTCCCGTGTAAATAGTTTATTTTCTTTCTTTTGGGGGTCGAGAAGACTATATTGAAAATGCTTAGTGGCTCTTATATGCATGGTTGTTTATTTAACTTAGAGCCCATATTACCCTGTCTTCTCTCTTGAGTTGAATACTTGCAGATTCCAACTTAGTCCAATGCACGTGCACTATTATTATTATACACATCGTTCGGTCATGCAAGTGAAAGGCAATAATGATGATATATGATGAACTTATTGAGATGAGAAAAGCTGGTATGAACTCGACCTCTCTTGTTTTTGTAAATATAATGAGTTCATCATTTTTGATTCAGCTTATTATGAAGTAAACATATTTGCAATGACATTTAGAGATTATAGTTACTTGTGCCATGCTTGATTAGCTATGAGTTATAATGGTTTACCTTGCGTGCCAACATACTATTAGAATGATTATGATGTGATATGATGGGATGGTATCCTCCTTTGAATTAATTGAGTGACTCGACTTGGCACATGTTCACGCATGTAGTTGAATCAAATCAACATAGCCTTCATGATATTTATGTTCATGGTGGATTATATCCTACTCATGCTTGTATTCGGTGTGAATTAATTTTAATGCATGTTTATGACTATTGTCGCTCTCTCAGTTGGTCGCTTCCCAGTCTTTTGCTAGCCTTCACCTGTACTAAGCGGGAATACTGCTTGTGCATCCAAACTCCTTAAACCCCAAAGTTGTTCCATATGAGTCCACTATACCTTCCTATATGCGGTATTTACCTGCCGTTCCAAGTAAATTTGTATGTGCCAAACTCCAAACCTTCAAATGAAATTTTGTTTTGTATGCTCGAGCAGCTCATGTTCCAACTAAGGCTGCCTATATCTTCCATGCTAGGTGGGTTATTCTCAAGAGGAGTGGACTCCGCTCCCCATTCACGAGAAAGGGCCGGTAACCGGGATGCCGAGTCCCATGATCCAAAAAGATCAAAGCAAATCAAAATAATTAAACAAAACTCCCCCAGGGTTGTTGTTAGTTGGAGGCACTCGTTGTTTCGAGCAAGCCATGGATTGATGCTTGTTGGTGGTTGGGGGAGTATAAACCTTTACCATTCTGTTTGGGAACTGCCTATAATGCATATAGTATGGAAGATACAACCATCTCATAGTTGTTGCGTTGACAGCAAAAGTATGCCGCTCAAAATGTTATTCAATCTCTATTTTAAAATCGAGCTCTAGCACCTCTAAAAATCCATGCTTCCCTCTGCGAAGGGCCTATCTATTTACTTTTATGTTGAGTCATCACCCTTCTTATTAAAAAGCACCCGCTGGAGAGCACACTGTCATTTGCATTCATTACTATTGGTTTATATTGGGTATGACTTGACTGGATCTCTTTTACCATGAATTACAATGTTTAGTCAGTCCTTCATCTTTAAAGGTGCTCTGCATTTATGTTTTGCGGTCTCAGAAAGGGCTAGCAAGATACCATTTTGTTATATCATGTTACGATTATTTTGAGAAAGTGTTGTCATCCGAGTTGTTCTATTATGGCTCGCTAGCTGATTATGCTATTGATATGAGTAATTGTGACACCTAAGGGTTATTGTGAGTACGCTTAGTTCATAATATCTGCTGAAACTTGAATGCTGGCTTTTCATGTTTACAACAACAAGAGCAAACAGAGTTTGTAAAAGTTTTTCTTTATCACTTTCAGTTTATCAACTGAATTGCTTGAGGACAAGCAAATGTTTAAGCTTGGGGGAGTTGATACGTCTCCAACGTATCTACTTTTCCAAACACTTTTGCCCTTGTTTTGGACTCTAACTTGCATGATTTGAATGAAACTAACCCGGACTGACACTGTTTTCAGCAGAACTGCCATGATGTTGTTTTATGTGTAGAAAAGAAAAGTTCTCGGAATGTCCTGGAAATCCACGGAGGCACTTTTTGGAATTAATAAGAATTTCTAGGCGAAAGAAATACACCAGGGGGCCCACACCCTGTCCACGAGACAGGGGGCGCCCCCCCTATAGGGCGCGCCCCTATCTCGTGGGCCCCCTGGACCTCCATCGACCTCAACTCCAACTCCATATATTCACGTTTGGGGAGAGAAAAATCAGAGAAAAAGTTTCATCGCGTTTTACGACATGGAGCCGCCGCCAAGCCCTAATCTCTCTCGGGAGGGCTGATCTGGAGTCCGTTCGGGGCTCCGGAGAGGGGGATTCACCACCGTCGTCATCATCAACCATCCTCCATCACCAATTTCATGATGCTCACCGCCGTGCGTGAGTAATTCCATCGCAGGCTTGCTGGACGGTGATGGGTTGGATAAGATTTACCATGTAACCAAGTTAGTTTTGTTAGAGTTTGATCCCTAGTATCCACTATGTTCTGAGATTGATGTTGCTATGACTTTGCTATGCTTAATGCTTGTCACTAGGGCCCGAGTGCCATGATTTCAGATCTGAACCTATTATGTTTTCATGAATATATGTGTGTTCTTGATCCTATCTTGCAAGTCTATAGTCACCTATTATGTGTTATGATCCGACAACCCTGAAGTGACAATAATCGGGATACTTCTCGGTGATGACCGTAGTTTGAGGAGTTCATGTATTCACTATGTGCTAATGCTTTGTTCCGGTTCTCTATTAAAAGGAGGCCTTAATATCCCTTAGTTTTCGCTAGGACCCCGCTGCCACGGGAGGGTAGACAAAATATGTCATGCAAGTTCTTTTCCACAAGCACATATGACTATTTACGAAATACATGCCTACACTACATTGATGAATTGGAGCTAGTTCTGTGTCACCCTATGTTATAGCTATTACATGAGGAATTACATCCGGCATAATTATCCATCACTGATCCATTGCCTACGAGCTTTTCATATATTTTTCTTCGCTTATTTACTTTTCTGTTGCTACTGTTACAACTACTACAAAAGCCCAAAAACTATTATCTTTACTTTTGCCACCGTTACCTTTATTATCATACCACTTTTGCTACTAAATACTTTGCTGCAGATACTAAGTTATCCAGGTGTAGTTGAATTGACAACTCAACTGCTAATACTCAAGAATATTCTTTGGCTCCCCTTGCGTCAAATCAATAAATTTGGGTTGAATACTTTAACCTCGAAAGTTGTTGCGATCCCCTACACTTGTGGGTTATCAGTGGGTTGTGCCCACCCAGGTGCCCAACTCCAGTGGTTCTTAGCTCCAGAAATTCTCTTTTATTATATAAAAAATCCTCGCAAAGTTTCGTTCCATTCCGAGAACTTTTATTTCTGCACAAAAACAACACCATGGTAGTTTTGCTAAAAACAACGTCAGTCCGGGTTAGTTTCATTCAAATCATGCAAATTAGAGTCCAAAACAAGAGGAAAAGGCATTAGGAAAAGAAGATACGGCGGAGACGTATCAACTCCCCCAAGCTTAAACCTTTGCTTGTCCTCAAGCAATTCAGTTGATAAACTGAAAGTGAAAAAGAAAAAAAATTACAAACTCTTTTGATCTTGTTTCCATAAATAAGCTTAAACATCACCTAGGTTTTCAGCAAAGATTATAACTAACCATGTCGACGATAACTCTTAAAAATTATATTAACTCATATCAATGACATAATCAACTAGTGAGCAATAATAAGACATCTCAAACAGCAACACGTTGCCAAAACTGTTGGGCAACATTGCATGCAATTTCAAAAAAATTATGCGCTCATGCAAGATCTATCTAGGAAATGCATAGCAACGAGAGGGGAGAGTGTGTCCACGTACCCTCATTGACCAAAAGCGGAAGCGTTAACTTAACGCGGTTGATGTAGTTGAACGTCTTCTTGAATCAAGCGATCAAGTACCGAACGTATGACACCTCCGAGTTCTACACTCGTTTAGCTTGATGACATCCCTCGAACTCTTGATCCAGTAGAGGCACGAAGGATTCAATGAGTTCCATCAACACGACGGCGTGATGACGGTGTTGGTGAAGTGATCCGCGCAGGGCTTCGCGTAAGCACTACGACAATATGACCAGAGGAATAAACGGTGGAGGGGGGGCACCGCACACGGCTAAACAATTGATGTGCTTTGGGGTGCCCCCTGCCCCCGTATATAAAGGAGGAGGGGAGGAGTCCGGCCAGAAGGGACGCACCAAGAAGGGGGGGAGTCCTACTAGGACTCCACTCCTAGTAGGATTCCCCCCCTCTTTTCCTTCTCATGGAGGGGGAAAAGGGGGAGGGAGAGGGAAGAGGAGAACGAAAGGGGAGCGCGCCCCCTCCCCTAGTCCAATTCGGACTCCCCATGGAAGGGGGAGACCACTGATAACCCACAAGTATAGGGGATCGCAACAGTTTTCGAGGGTAGAGTATTCAACCCAAATTTATTGATTCGACACAAGGGGAGCCAAAGAATATTCTCAAGTATTAGCAGTTGAGTTGTCAATTCAACCACACCTGGATAACTTAGTATCTGCAGCAAAGTATTTAGTAGCAAAGTAGCAAAGTAAAGATAATAGTTTTTGGGCTTTTGTAGTAATTGTAACAGTAGCAACGGAAAAGTAAATAAGCAAAGCACAATATGTGAAAAGCTCATAGGCATTGGATCGGTGATGGATAATTATGTCGGATGCAATTCATCATGTAATAGTTATAACATAGGGTGACACAGAACTAGCTCCAGTTCATTAATGTAATGTAGGCATGTATTCCGAATATAGTCATATGTGCTTATGGAAAAGAACTTGCATGACATCTTTTGTCCTACCCTCCCGTGGCAGCGGGGTCCTAGTGGAAACTAAGGGATATTAAGGCCTCCTTTTAATAGAGTACCGGACCAAAGCATTAACACATAGTGAATACATGAACTCCTCAAACTACGGTCATCACCGAGAAGTATCCCGATTATTGTCACTTAGGGGTTGTCGGATCATAACACATAATAGGTGACTATAGACTTGCAAGATAGGATCAAGAACTCACATATATTCATGAAAACATAATAGGTTTAGATATGAAATCATGGCACTCGGGCCCTAGTGACAAGCATTAAGCATAGCAAAGTCATAGCAACACCAATGTCAGAACATAGTGGACACTAGGGATCAAACCCTAACAAAGCTAACTTGATTGCATGGTAAATCTAATACAACCCATCACCGTCCAGCAAGCCTATGATGGAATTACTCACGCACGGCGGTGAGCATCATGAAATTGGTGATGGAGGATGGTTGATGATGACGACGACGACGAATCCCCCTCTCCGGAGCCCCGAACGGACTCCAGATAAGCCCTCCCGAGAGAGATTTGGGCTTGGCGGCGGCTCCGTATCGTAAAATGCGATGAAACTTTCTCTCTAATTTTTTCTCCGCAAAACGGAATATATAGAGTTGGAGTTGAGGTCGATGGAGCATCAGGGGGCCCACGAGAGAGGGGGGCGCGTCCCTGGGCGCGCCCCCCGCCCTCGTGGACAGGGTGTGGGCCCCTTGGCCTTGATTCTTTCACTAGTATTTTTTATATTTTCCAAAAGTTATCTTCGTGGATTTTCAGGTCATTCCGAGAACTTTTGTTTTCTGCACAATAAACAACACCATGGCAGTTCTGCTGAAAACAGCGTCAGTCCGGGTTAGTTTCATTCAAATCTTGCAAGTTAGAGTCCAAAACAAGGGCAAAAGTGTTTGGAAAAGTAGATACGTTGGAGACGTATCTACCACCCCTTGTGGGCTACCTCCCCTCTCTCCTATGGCCCATGTAGGCCCAACAATTCCCCGGGGGGTTCCGGTAACCTCCTGGTACTCCGAAAAATACCCGAACCTCTCCGAAACCATTCCGGTGTCCGAATATAACCTTACAATATATCAATCTTTACCTCTCGACCATTTCGAGACTCCTCGTCATATTCGTGATCTCATCTGGTACTTTGAACAACCTTCGTTCACCAAAACACATAACTCATATAATACATATCGTCATCGAACATTAAGCGTGCGGACCCTACGGGTTTGAGAACTATGTAGACATGACCGAGACACCTCTCCGGTCAATAACCTATAGTGGAAACTGGATGCTCATATTGGTTTCCACATATTCTATGAAGATCTTTATCGGTCGAACCGCAATGTCAACATATGTTATTCCCTTTGTCATCGGTATGTTACTTGCCCGAGTTTCAATCATCAGTATCTTCACACCTAGTTCAATCTCGTTACCGGAAAGTCTCTTTACTCGTTCCATAGTGCATCATCCCATAACTAACTCATTAGTCACATTGCTTGCAAGGCTTCATATGATGTGCATTACCGAGAGGGCCTAGAGATACCTCTCTGATACTCAGAGTGACAAATCCTAATATCAATATATGCCAACCCAACAAACACCTTCGGAGATACCTGTAGAGCATCTTTATAATCACCCAGTTACGTTGTGACATTTGATAGCACACAAGGTATTCCTCCGGTGTCCGGGAGTTACATAATCTCATAGTCGGAGGAATATATATTTGACACAAAGAAAGCATTAGCAATAAAACTGAACGATCATTATGCTAAGCTAACGGACGGGTCTTGTCCATCACATCATTCCACAAATGATGTGATCCCGTTATCAAATGACAACTCATGTCCATGGCTAGGAAACTTAACCATCTTTGATCAACAAGCTAGTCTAGTAGAGGCATACTAGGGACACGTTGTTTTGTCTATGTATTCACACATGTATCAAGTTTCTGGTTAATACAATTCTAGCATGAATAATAAACATTTATCATGGATAAGGAAATATAAAATAACAACTCCATTATTGCCTCTAGGGCATATTTCCTTCAAAAAAACATGATACAATATGACAATAGTGGTATCTCGCTAGCCCTTTTTGAGACCGCAAAACATAAATGCAGAGCACTTCCAAAGTTCAAGCAGCGACTAAACATTGTAATTCATGGTAAAAAAGATCCAGTCATGATGCACCCAATTAGCTACACACAATGCATCAGCATGACAACAGTGCTCTCAGGTTTTGGCGCTTATTTGAGAAGGTGATGACACAACATAAAATTAAATAGATAGTCCCTTCGCAGAGGGAAGCACTGATTTGCAGAGGTGCGAGAGCTCAAGTTTTTAAAACAGAGGTAAATGAAATTTTGAGACATGCACCCTTCTTGTTTACTTCGCGACCATCAGTTATCAATATCTTCCATGGTAAACACATTAGTAGCGGTTCCCAAGCGATAAAGTAAAGGTTATTGCTCCATAGGAGTTTTTGTTTGATTATTGATAAGTTCTTTTTTTGCAATTTTGGGACTGGGAATCCCTATTACCGCCCCTTTTCTTGTGCAATGGTGAGTGAATAAACACCCAACCTGAGAATAACCCGCTTAGCATGGAAGATACCAACTACCTCCCGTCGCTCTATGAACAATCCAGGCACACAAAAAGAATATTTATTTGAAGTTTTAAGAGGTGGCACGTGCAAATTTACTTAGGACGGCAGGGTAATACCGCATATAGGTAGGTATGATGGATTCATTTGGAATAACTTGGGTTTCAGGTTTTTGATGTACAAGCAGAATTCCCACTTAGTACAGGCGAAGGCTAGCAGATAGGTTGAGAAGCGGCCAGCTAGAGAGCAACAACGGTCATGAACATGTATTATGCATAAGTAACATTGGATACTAGCATGACTAGGATATGAACCCCATGAACATAAATATCATAGAGGCTATGTTGGTTTTGATTCAACTACATGCATGCACATGTGCCAAGTCAAGCCACTCGAACATTCAGAGGAGGATACCATATCATCATACTACATCACAATCATTTTAATGCTATATTGACATCCAAGATAAATCATTATCCACTCATAGCTACTTATGCATGGCATGAGAAACTATAATCCCTAATTGTCATTGTAAACATGTTTGATTATAATAGGCTGCATCGTGGATACTAGGTTAAACATATTTACAAAAACAAAACAAGTCGAGTTCATACCCGTTTCTCTCAGCTATGGCCAGTTCATCGAATATTGTCATTATTGCCTCTCACTTGCACGACCGAACGATTTGAAAATAATAATAGTGCAAGAGTGCCGTGGACTAAACTGGAATCTGCAAACATTTTATTCAAAAGGAGAAGACAAGGTAATATGGGCTCTTCGTTAGATCAACAGTAATGCAAATGAGAGTCACTCAACATTTTCATCATGGTCTTCTCCTTGGTATGACTCAACAAAAAGAAAAGGAAATTCAGAGAAACACACTGAAATATTTTTGGATTTTTTGGTTTTTCGTAAACAAGCAAATAAAAAGGGAAAAGCAAAAACGAAAAAAACTATTTACACGGGAAAGCTACCAACAAGCAAAAGAAGAACAAGGAAATCTTTTGGGGGTTTATTTTTAGTGCTACAAAAATTTAAACTAGGAAGAAAAATAAAAAAGAAGCACGAAATATGTTTTTGGATTTTCTCAAAGTTTTTCAAACACACAAGAAGAAAGCAAGAAAATCAATTTAACATGGATAATACAATGAAAAAGTGTGAACACCGACAACTGGAATGAAATGTGTGAACATGAATGTAATGTCGGTGGGAATACGTACTCTCCCAAGCTTAGGATTTTGGCCTAACTTGGTAATCTCTAGTCGTAGAAGCCATGAGGTCCTATGTTGAAGTGCTGGGGAGCGAGCACCTGAGGGTCCTACTACTGAGGCTCCTCCTGTGCGGCAACCAGGTTGTTCCGGTGAGCGACAATTTCCTCAGGCATAATCATGTATCGCCCCTGGCAATATGATCAATCAAAGCAGGTGCAGGTTGTGGAATTATATTACGAGTTTTCTCACGAAAACTAAGTTATAAGGAATATCAATATCAGGGTAATCAGCAGCAATAAACTGGTGGTCTTCCATAGCCCCTCAATCTACGTAAACCTTGGGCAAAGGATGATCATGCTGGCGTATCTGCATGTTAAAGTGAGTCGCCAAGCGAGTAGCGTAGATGCCTCCATGTATTTTACCCTTGGATCTGTTAATATGAAGGCGGTGTGCCACAATAGCTCCCAAGCTATAAGTGTTGTCGCCATAAACTGCACGACATAAAATAGCAAAGTCTGGAGCGCTAGGCGCACCTACCTTCTCTCTAGCAAGTAAGCATTTTGCAATGAATAGAGCAAAATAATGTACAACAGAAAAATGCAAGCTAGTAGCGGTGACACCTGATACTCCTCTCTCATCCCCCATCGTCAGAGTGCGGTAACACCCATCAAACTCTGCGGGCCTAGGCTCTACCAAATCACCATCAGAAGGAAGCATGCATATGTCACAAAAGTCAGTAAGTGGTATCTGGTGGTTTTCAGCATATAAATTAAACGACACCTCAGGGGGATTATTTCTAGAATGGAAATAAAAATTTTGCACAAAGAAATTTATGAGGAAATGATACTGTTCGCATTCAGCTATGATGAAGCCGGTGAGGCCGACATTAGCAGTGTATTGTGCAATCTCTTGAAGGATTCCAACCCCTTCCATGAATGGATTATGCGGCCATTCGCACGACCGTAACTCCGCCAACCTCCGGGTATGGAGATCATTGCCAAACGACTCCCCAATAACTCCCTTGAAGTTCTTCTTGGAAGCAAACTTTCTAAAGAAACTCATCATTTTCCTATGAACAAAATTCTGAAATTTTTAGTCCACAATTTTTTTCTCAACAAAGATTTACAAAAATGATAGCAACTACTCATAGGGATGTATAGAGGCCATAGCAAGCATTCAAACTACTTAGAACTCTAAGAATTCAAACTGCAAGCTCATCTACAGCAGCACCAAGTTTAGCTAATTATTCAAAATATAAACCACTAAAGCAAAAATTAATTGGACACATGGAGGAGTCACATACGAAGCAACAATTCTTCGAAACAGTTTCGAAAACGGAGCTTCGAGCAAAGAGATCGAAATCCGCAGTTTCGGGAGCAAGAACGAGAGAGAGAGAGACAGAGAGAGAGAGAGACAGAGAGAGAGAGAGAGAGCAATGTTGATTTTTTTCTAGAGGAATGTGGTGATGTGGGAAGAAGAAGTAAGTGAGGGGGCCCACGTGGGAACCACAACCCACCAGGGCGCGCTTGGGGGTCTTGGCGTGCCCAAGTGGTTTGTGCCCACCTGGTGCACCTTGCTCTGATATTATTTGCATTAGAAATTCTTAAATATCCAGACAATAAATCGTATTAAATTTTCAGAGCATTTTGAGAACTTCTATTTTTGAGTCTTTTTTTATTGCACGGAAAACTTAGAAAACAGACAAGGCATAGC
The DNA here is from genome assembly GCF_018294505.1 of Triticum aestivum. Taxonomy (NCBI): domain Eukaryota; kingdom Viridiplantae; phylum Streptophyta; class Magnoliopsida; order Poales; family Poaceae; genus Triticum; species Triticum aestivum. The sequence goes on from NC_057798.1 coordinate 203,701,551, forward strand.
ATTTTATTTTATTTAACTAAGAAAAGCAGAAAACGAAAGGTAAGGACAGAAGGTAGTTCTCACTTAATTCATCAACTTCATACCTCTCAAAAATGATCCATTAATTAGGTTGATCAAGTCTTCTTAACAACCACTTTCGATTAGCATGAAACCGAAGAACTTTCGTAAATCACTAAGTTACCTCAACGGGGATATGAATGTCACCAACAATAAGCATTTCATATTTCTTTTTAACAGTAGGTAGAGGTAGTTGAAAACTTCCAATAGTGATTGTCGGAGATTTTTCAATAACATTAATACCATTCACTTGGAATTGTTTCTTCGGAATGTGCACCCAAAAGCGCATGTTTGCATTCCCTCTGACGCATTGTGGGTTGGGCCCATCGCTCGCCCCGCTTGCTCGTATGTTGCGCTTTTTCATGGGCGCGGCTATATCTCGCTTGTAGCGAGACAAAAGGCCGCGTGGCCTTCAGCGAGCATCTTTTCAGCCGACCGGATGGGAAGCCAGGTTTTGTTTCTTTTTTGTTCCTTTCCCATGTTTTAGTACAATAGTTCGTTAGCTTTGTTCGTTTACTTTCCCTTTTTGTTTCGTTTTCCTTATTTTTCATACGCGTTGAATATATAACTTTACTTAAAATTTAAAAAACATTCAACGCACATGTAAAAAATATTCATGAAATGTGAAAAATGGTTTTGGAAATTTCTAAAAAAATACCATTTATAAAGTTGTTCACACGTTACAAAAGTCCCAATGAAAAATTTCCAAAAAGTGTACAATAAAATGCACAGAATTATTAATGTAGTTTGTGAAAAAAGTTCATGAAATTTGAAAAATGTTCATGTAAGGTAATTTATTTAAAATTTTCCAAAACAATGTTCTTACCATTTAGAAAGTTGCTTGTGGCATTACCAAATGTTCACACATTAAAAAATTTAACCATCACAACTTTTCTAAATGTTCATGAAATGTAACAAATTGTACACGCAATTTCATACAACAACAATTGTGCAGTTTTAAAATATATTCTCCCAATTATCACATGTTTCCAAGTTTTTTTAAATTTTCATGATGTTCACAAATTATTTAGAAAATGTTCAACATTTATTAGAAAAATGTTCACTATGTATTTAAAAAAGTTAAACACATATTCCAGTATATAGTTTAACATGTATTTTTGAAAAGTTATACTTGTACACAACAAATTTCAATGTGTGTACGCGATACAAATTCGATGCACATTTAAACAATTAAATAAAAAAGAAAAGTACACTGCCAACATTTTTAGGGCATATTATCGCCATGTCCATGTTTCTTAGTTTTGCTCAGTTTTGCCCTCGTTGGGCTGAAATAGGCAAAAAAAAGGGCAAACCAAAACCGCAATAACATAAGCACCGGAGCTCCGGGAAAATATCTGGTGCACTGGAGCTTGTGGTGCTACCGATGCACCGAACTCACACAACATCAATGTAGGTTGTCACAAAATTAGTACTCACACAACATCAATGTAGGTTGTCACAAAATTAGTACTCACACAACATCAATGTAGGTTGTCACAAAATTTCAAGTCAAAATTCGAAACATAACTCGACAAACAAAAATGAAAATTTCAACACTGAATAGTACATAACATTAACTTGGGCTTTAGATTTGGCCCATTTTCACACTGACGCCAAATTTGTCATTTTTGTATCTCAAAAAATATTTTGAATTTGTATACGATTTTTTGTGACATCATACATTGATGTTGCGTTAACGTGCTAGAATTGTTTCATATTTTTAAAAATATTCTATAGCATCCGGTGCACCGGTAGCACCACAAGTGTGGGTGCACCGGATACATTGCCCCGGAGCTCCACATAAGATGAAACCAACGTTGTTCGAAATATAACGACAAGCACTGTCTAACAATACATAGGGTTTTAGACCTAACTCAACAAAGAACTGAGCTGAGTTTTTGACGAGGGCAAAACTGAGCACAACTAAGAAACCAAGGGCACGAGAATAGAAAGATGTATTTTAAAATAAATGGTGACCATTGTAAAATTTATAAATATATTGTGGACATTTTTGGCAAAGATGATGAACAAATAGAAAGAACAGGGAGAGAAAAAAGAATCAGATTTTTTCCGGAAAAGGTAAAGAAAAAGAAAAAAAGAGAAACCATTTTAGAATATTCCTAAAACTGTGGATAAAGAGAACATAATGCCCACATATGGGCTTGCCAATGAAGGTCTTACGCACAATTCAGTAGCATTACGATCCCTCGCGATCTCTAACCGCTTCGCTCCCTCTCGTCCAGGAAAAAAGCGACCAGGGAGGCGACAAAGTCCTCTCGCGCTCAACCGACGAGGCCATGGGTTCTCTTGCCCTCCGGACGCCGTTGTGGCAACGGATCGGCAAGGGAACCCCAGCTCTCCGGTCGGCTGTAGTTAGGGTTAGGTTTAGTGTGTTCCACCGCGGCGTTTGGATGGCGGCGACGCTGGCGTTCGGAATAAAAAGTGTCCGATCTTAGCCCCATGTCGATGGCGTCCTTGGTGGTAAATTCGAGGGATTTGTGGGAACCTTATTCCATCGTTTCCTGTATGTGGTGGATCTAGTGGTGTTTGTTGTGTCTATGGCGGATCTCATCTCGTGGTGCCGTCTTTGTTTGGGAGAAATGAAGGTCTAAGAATAAGGTTGGAGGCTTGTGGGTGGCACTTCCGGTGTTTTGCCTCGACGACATCGACGACAGGCAGCGGATCTGGGTTTCAAGGAGCACGGGGATGAACCCCCATCGACACGCACAACGACAATGGCTTTGCCGGCAGCAGACCTTTTATTTGGCTCATAAAGCTTTTATGGGCGATGGTGTGTCTTCATCTCCGAAGATGGCAAGTGGCAACAATGGCTGTTGCAGAAATTTGCTTCAATGGAGTTTTCTTGCAAATGTTTCTGGACATGTGTCCTCTCTCCTTTTCTATCGTGGTTTTCTTGATTTCGTACTGTAATATGACATCTGTTTCATGGTATGCGAAATTTCTCAAAAAAAAAAAATGAAGGTCTTTAAGCGCACAACACTTGTCGGCCTGCAAAAATTGTCAGCACTTGTCAACCTACGCGCTAATAAATAGTATGATTTGAACTAAAACCATGACGAGTAATTTGAAACGGAGGGGGTATGATTTACGGTAACGAGGGGGCAGACGTTTATACACCGTTTGCAGTTATCTATAGATATCCATGGCCTATAGCACTCCATAGATTTCTGCAACACGTGTTTGCCACTGAGACGGGCACACGAGCGCACAAACTCATGTTTAAAAGTCAGTCTGTATTTAATAAATACCAATAGCATATTTTGCAAAATGATATCGTATTTTAAAATTGTTCAGTGTGCATCAAGTACTTGGAGTGTATTTACCAGAATATAGCGTGTAATTTCAAAATCAATCAAGAGTAGAAACAATACTCCTAAAAATGTATAGGAAAATGTTACATAAGCAAATTTTGAAAATTATTCGTGTAATTTAAATATGTTTCTTTTTTTAATATTAAGTTAACTAAAAATTTGTTCATTGCGTTAAAATGTTCTATATTTTTATTTCAAATCTTTTGCATATATTATAAAGATGCTCATGTAATTAAAGAACATTCAATAAAATTTGAATAATGTTAATGTAACTAAAAATATATTAACATATTTTCTTAAATATTGTATAATTTAAAACTATTCATGTATTTTAAAAAACTTTATGAATTTTTAAAAAGTTTGGTCATAATTTTATGAAATTTATGCATTTTCAGAAAATAAATTTAAAAGAAATTAAATGAAAGTGAATGAATAAAAAATAATGATAAAAGTAAAGGAAAAACAAACTGAACTAAATAAAAACTAGGAAAATATAATAAAAAATTTATTGGAAGCGAAATCAAAGGAAAAGATGGAAACTAAAACACCCGTAAATAAAAAAACGAAAGAAAAATCGATAAAAACCCGTGTTAATGGGAAGTAGGCCGTGGAGTGAGCGCCACAGGCGTCTCCTTGTTAAGGGAAACGTTTCCACCCGGCGCGTCGGCCGAACCGTTGCACCGGCGGCGCGCAGGCGGCGCGATCCAACTAGATCGAACGACCATGCAGACTACGCACTAATATGTTTTTCTGGCCCATGCCCTGTACGACATTTTTTTCTCTTATCTTTTCTCTATAGCTCTCTCTTCCACCTGTTCCTGCCTCTTTCCTTCCCAACTAGAGCACACCTACATGGCTACCCTAGGTGCTACTATGGGGGGTGTTCTCCAGCTTGGCCCTGCCTCTCCTCTCTCCCTACCTCTGAAGCTGCTACAACCATCGTCGCGATTTGCTACAACCCCGCACAGGTTCTGCCGCACCCTACCCCTAGGTGCTGCCATGAGGGGCGTTCTCCAGCTCGACCCTCCCACTCCTCTTCCTCTATTTGTGGAAGTGCTACAACCATCGCTGCAATTTACTACAACCTGCAACGAGGCGACTTGCAACCTGTAGTGCGCGAGCTGCATTGGTTCTATGGCGAGACGTGTTTTTGCTGCATCTGTCGTAAATGTTTGCTACTACCATTGTCAAGATTTGCTACATCATTAATGGTGATGCTAAACATGCGAGGGTGACCACATTTTTTGCTGCACTTGTTGTCTTTTTTTTTGCTACGTCCGGCGACATAATTTGTTACCAACATTCTTTTTGGCGGTGACCGGCGACAGAAATCAAAGAAAAGCAGCAATCGACTACGAGAAAGCTTCAACCCGCTTCTGAAAAAGCTTCAACGAGAGAATGGTGAGCTGATAATGGCGAGCGACAACGATATGAACTGCTTTTTGTCGACACACGAGGGTGCTAGGACGGGCGCACAATGTTATATGATAGCGGCTGGTGGCACCGGAACCCCAACGGCCGATGTTGCAACCGAAGGTGGAGCATGACGAGCTGCAAGCCAATCTGATGAACTGCGCGATGGGTGACCTCTGCAGCAACCGAAGCAGGCCGATGATGGGGATGGCGACGACGAGCGCGAGGAGCGTGTGGGGCTACCAATAGGCGCGTCGCATGCGAGATGTAGGGAAGGGGGAACGGGTGTTGGGTGGCTGCTAGAAGAGGACGAAGGAGCAAGGGAGGATGTCGAAATTTGGGCGAGCGCGTCGGCGCCTAGCAGTCGCCTTGTTATAACAATTGGCGATGGTGGATACTACCCCTATACAGGTCCGGACCATGTTCCACTGTTTTCTCCTGTTTATTTCTTTTCTTCCATTTCTCAAAAAAAAACTCTTCTCGTGATTTTCTTTTTTTTTCAGTTTTGCATTTCTCTTTTATTTTCATTTTGATGTTTCTTTTTTATATTCCCCTTTTGCTACTTTTCATGTTGTTTTGCTTTTTTGCATTTTATTATTTAAAGAAATACAAAATATTTCATATAAACAGTCATAATACTTCGAACAAAATGTGATACCTTTTACTTTACACGAATATTGTACTCAAATTAATATGGATGGCAGTTTTGCCCATGGGTACCCTGCCGGAAAATAATGGGCTTGTGCAAGACTTGGAGATATTCTGCACCTACTGGTAATGTCTGTCCATACCCGCAAAATATATGGATAGGGCACGTTCTCAAAATAAAAAAGGGTTTGTCTGATTTAAAAAATTCTTCATAATATAAAATTGTGAAGGCTTTTTAAAATCACACAAACCCTTATTAGAATTTGAGAATATTATTTCATGTTATGCATATTTCGTAACGATGTATAAACACATTGGAGTTGCATGGAATATTTGAGAAAAAGATGTGAGGAGTAACACGAAACTCTAACTGTAATCAAAAGAATGTTTAGACAAACGTGTGAATACTTTTCAGAAAATGGCATGAGCATTTGTTTTAAAAGCGCGGACACTTATTAAATTATATGAACTTTTCTTAAAAATTACAAACACCTTTTCCTGGTTGGGTGACACTTTTTAATAAAATACATTTATAAAAGGATATTTTTTATTTAATCCGAAAATACTTTTCCCCCATTTTCCAAGTAAAATGTGTTATATATATTTTTGACAGAAATATGCGTTTTAATATCTTCACGAAATTTATAAAAGCGTAAAAACAAGTACAAGGCCGGCCCAATCATTCGCTCCCCATTTCCTTCTATGAATTTATAAAAGCGTAAAAAACACAGTACAAGGCTGGCCCAATCATCCGCTCACCACTTCCTTCTATGAATTTATAAAAGCGTAAAAAACACGGTACAAGGCTGACCCGAACATGAAAATTTTCAATGGGTCGGTCAAACGCAACTTAGAACCGTCGCCAGCGCAAGGGCTTTTGGTGGCTTAAAAAATAAGCCGTTTCTTTCATAGTTTTTTTTATAAACCGCCTCACTCATTCATTTGGATTTCTAAACTAGTTATAGGATTACTAATCTAGAAGCCTCAAGAAATTTTGAGTGCAGCTTATTTTTTAAACTTGAGGGGCGAGGGGGAGGGGGGGGGGGCAGCTTATTTTTTAAGCCGCCTAAAAGAACTGGCCCATATATCTCGCTTTGAGATGTACTCCAAGCTACACCACAAGGCTGGCGCAATAGTTCGCTTACACGCTGCTGTTCTCTCGATGCGTTCAATCTGTTCACTGGGACCTCCTAATCAGTGCTGTTAGCGCCAATTGTTTTTAAGCCGCCTAAAAGAACTGGCCCATATATTTCGCTTTGAGATGTACTCCAGGCTACAGCACAAGGCTGGCGCAATAGTTCGCTTACACGCTGCTTCTCTCGATGCGTTCAATCTGTTCACTGGGACCTCCTAATCGGTGCTGTTAGCGCCAATTGTTTTTTCTAGACACCTTCCATCTCAATTTTTTTTTAACAGAGCCAATTGGAGATGCTGGCGCTCGCAGGGGCTCGTAGTGGGCCGGCCCATTAACTCTCACGTGCGGCTTGCAAGAACCAAACGCCAAGATTGTTTTTTGGAATAACCATGTAATTGTTAAATGGGAGAACAGGATCTCGAACTCCAGTCAGCAACAAAACTGTCACACGCCATAACCACTAGACCAACTTCACCATCTCGACAACAATCAGGAAAGTACACTATTTAAACCTTATTCTAGTAAAACAAATAGCATAAATTATATACAAAGTATACATTTTTTTTTGTTTATTCACCACGAGGGCACTGTTTTTACCTTTTAAAAAGCAGAAAAGAGAAGGGGTAGCTGGGCCAGCCCGGCTCGGAGGGTGTGCAGGGGGGCGTTTGCAAAATACATACTAACGGACGCCTGCAGCCCCAAATAGGAATCACCTTGTTCGGTTCCCAGTTCGTACCGTTTTTATTCTGTTATCTCTATTTCTTTGATGATTTTCCTTTTTTTTTCTTGTTTTTCTCTGGTTTTATAGTTTTTCACCGTTTTCTTTATTTATTTATCAGCTTTCACAGGTTTTTTATTTTCCAAAAACAAATCTTCGTTTTTCTTTAGTTCTCCCTTTGGTTTTTCGCATATTTTCATATTTCCTTCACAAGCTTTCTTGGTTTTTCGTTTTTCTTCTTTATAAATTTTGTTTCCTATTGTTTTTACTAGTTATATTCCGTTTTTCTGCCGTTCTTCGTTATTATTTATGTTTTCGTTTCTTTCCTTTGTTTTATTTGTTTCTATCTTTTTTGTTTCACTCTTTTTGTCTATTTTCATCGGGTTTCTTTATTTTTTAACGCACACCAGCTTTTGCCAGTACACATTCAATAGTTTCCGTGTACATCAGAAATATTTTTATATACACGTGAAAAACAACGTATACATGATTAAAATTTTCTGCAAATTTATATTTTTGATTTATATTTTCCCAGACACATTGTACATTCTTTGGTACATGTATAATATATTTTTCTAATACATGTTTAACTATTTTCAAATAAAAGATTAATATTTGTTTTGAATACATGGCAATATTCTTTCCATACATGTTTTAGACATTTCTAAATGTTTGATTTACACGATTCAAATAGAAGATTAACACTTCTTTTAATACATGGTCAAAAAATTTACATACACATTTAACTTTCTTAAATGTTGATTAATATATTTTAAATACAAGATTAACATTTTCTAATACATGGTCAACATTGTTTTATGCATTAAATATTTCCAAATGCTTAATTATTATTTTTTAAATACAAGTTTGATTTTTTTAAATACATGTTCAACATTTTTTAATACATGGTCAATATTTTCTATACACTTTAACATATTTCTAATGCTTGAATAATAAATTTTAAATACAAGAATAACATTCTTTAATGCTTGATTAACATGTTTCAAATACATGATCAAGTTGTATGCATACACATTTGTATTTTTCTGTACACATCTTTTGTAGTCATGAGAAATATTTTATCTATAGGTATTTAAATTTTTTCAAACATTTGATTAATCTTTTTTTGCAAATGTATTTATGTAAACTTTTTTCAGTATAGTTATTTAGAATATTAGAAGTATAAACAAGAGCAAAAAAACCCAAAAACTTGAAAAACTTGAAATACGAGGTTGTGGCCGGCTTATCACGAGGCTTTCCTTTGGTCTCGTTAGGCCAACTCCAACGCATGACCCCAAATGGTTCGGTCGCGTCCGTTTGGGGATAAACAGATAGAACAGGCCGCCCAACGCGCGGGAGCAATCCGACCGTTGTCCCTTTTTGCTTCGCTTTCGACCGATTCCTGGCCTAAAGTTGGACCGCGTTTGCGGCCGAACGGACACGCGCGGACGGGCGCGGCGCGCGCCCTATACCCCCTGACTCGCCCATCGGGGACACAACCACTTTTTTCTTCCCCTTCTCTTCCCTCTGGCATCCGCCCTCCGCACCCGTCGGCGCCGCTGCTACCCTCGTTACTGGTTGCGTCGCCTTCCATCAAGGCCGCCCGCCCCACAACCATGCCATGTCATACTCGCCCCATGCCCGCGTTTCGGTAGAGTTTTTGCCGGTGTTCGAGATTCCTTGGTTGTGGGAGAGAAGCTACGGCCGCCTCCGCCGACCGTCGACCACAACAACTTCCGGCAGGCGTTGCATTGCCGTAGGGCGCCCACCTCATACTTCTTGAGCTTGTGTTGGTTTTCCTTGAAGAGGAAAGGGTGATGCAGCAATAGTAGCGTAAGTATTTCCCTCAGTTTTGAGAACCAAGGTATCAATCCAGTAGGAGGCTCCTCAAAAGTCCCACGCACCTACACAAACAAACAAAAAACTCGCAACCAACGTAATAAGGGGTTGTCAATCCCTTCACGGCCACTTGCGAAAGTGAGATCTGATAGAGATAATATGATAAGATAAATATATTTTTGGTATTTTATAATATAAATTTGAAAAGTCAAGATGCAAATAAAAGTAGATTGAAAGCTTATATGATAAAAGATAGACCCGGGGGCCATAGGTTTCACTAGTGGCTTCTCTCAAGATAGCATAAGTATTACGGTGGGTGAATAAATTACTGTCGAGCAATTGATAGAAAAGCGAATAATTATGAGATTATCTATGCATGATCATGTATATAGGCATCACGTCGGCAACAAGTAGACCGACTCCTGCCTGCATCTACTACTATTACTCCACACATCGACCGCTATCCAGCATGCATCTAGAGTATTAAGTTCATAAGAACAGAGTAACGCATTAAGAAAGATGACATGATGTAGAGGGATAAACTCAAGCAATATGATATAAACCCCATCTTTTTATACTCGATGGCAACAATACAATACGTGCCTTGCTGCCCCTGTTGTCACTGGGAAAGGACACCGCAAGATTGAACCCAAAGCTAAGCACTTCTCCCATTGCAAGAAAGATCAATCTAGTAGGCCAAACCAAACTGATAATTCGAAGAGACTTGCAAAGATAACTCAATTATACATAAAAGAATTCAGAGGAGATTCAAATATTTCTCAAAGATAAACTTGATCATAAACCCACAATTCATCGGATCTTGACAAACACACCGCAAAAAGAGTTACATCGAATAGATCTCCAGAAGAGAGGGGGAGAACATGGTATTGAGATCCAAAAAAAGAGAAGAAGTCATCTAGCTAATGACTATGGACCCGAAGGTCCGTTGTAAACTACTCACAACTCATCGGAGGGGCTATGGTGTTGATGTAGAAGCCCTCCGTGGTTGATTCCCCCTCCGGTGGAGCACCGGCGAAGGCTCCAAGATGGGATCTCATGGATACAGAAGGTTACGGCAGTGGAACTAGGTTTTCATGGCTTGTTTTGATGTTCCTGGGGTACGTGGGTATATATAGGAGGAAGAAGTAGGTCGGTGGCCGCCCGAGGGGCCCACGAGATAGGGGGGCGCGCCTTGTAGGGGTGGGCACACCCTCCACCCTCGTGGCTGCCTCGACTGCTTCTTGACTTGCACTCCAAGTCCTCTGGATCACGTTCGTTCCAAAAATCACGCTCCTGAAGGTTTCATTGCATTTGGACTTCGTTTGATATTCCTTTTCTTCGAAATACTGAAATAGACAAAAAAACAGCAATACGGGCTGGGCCTCCGATTAGTAGGTTAGTCCCAAAAATGATATAAATGTGTAAAATAAAGCCCATAAACATCCAAAACAGGTAATATAATAGCATGGAACAATCAAAAATTATAGATACATTGGAGATGTATCAAGCATCTCCAAGCTTAATTCCTACTCGTCCTCGAGTAGGTAAATGATAAAAACAGAATTTTTGATGTGAAATGCTACTTAGCATAATTCTCAATGTAATTTTCTTTATTGTGGCATGAATGTTCAGATCCAAATGATTCAAAATAAAAGTTCATATTGACATAAGAAATAGTAATACTTCAAGCATACTAATCAAAGCAATCATGTCTTCTCAAAATAACATGGCTAAAGAAAGTTATCCCTACAAAATCATATAGTCTAGCTATTGCTCTATCTTCATCACACAAAGTTTTTAATCATGCACAACCCCGATGACAAGCCAAGCAATTGTTTCATACTTTAGTAATTTCAAACTTGTCAACTTTCACGCAATACATGAGCGTGAGCCATGGGCATAGCACTATATGTGGAATAGAATGGTGGTTGTGGAGAAGACAAAAAAGGAGAAAATAGTCTCACATCAACTAGGCATATCAACGGGCTATGGAGATGCCCATTAATAGATATCAATGTGAGTGAGTAGGGATTGCTATGCAACGGATGCACTAGAGCTATAAATGTATGAAAGCTCAACAAAAGAAACTAAGTGGGTGTGCATCCAACTCTCTTGCTCACGAAGACCTAGGGCATTTTGAGGAAGCCCATCATAGGAATATACAAGCCAAGTTCTATAATGAAAAATTCCCACTAGTATATGAAAGTGACAACATAGGAGACTCCCTATCATGAAGATCATGGTGCTACTTTGAAGCACAAGTGTGGTAAAAAGGATAGTGGCATTGTCCCTTCTCTCTTTTTCTCTCATTTTTTTCTTTTTTTTCTTTTCTTTTTTTTCCTTTTGGGCCTTTCCTTTTTTGGCCTTTCTCTTTTTTTAGTCTGAAGTCTCATCCCGACTTGTGGGGGAATCATAGTCTCCATCATCCTTTTCTCACTCGGACAATGCTCTAATAATGAAGATCATCACACTTTTATTTACTTACAACTCAAGATTACAACTCAATACTTAGAACAAGATATGACTCTATATGAATGCCTCCGGCGGTGTACCAGGATATGCAATGAATCAAGAGCGACATGTATGAATGATGAAGGTGGCCTTGCCACAAATACGATGTCAACTACATGATTATGCAAAGAGCAATATGACAATGATGATGCGTGTCATATAAACGGAATGATGGAAAGTTGCATGGCAATATATCTCGGAATGGCTATGGAAATGCCATAATAGGTAGGTATGGTGGCTGTTTTGAGGAAGGTATATGGTGGGTGTATGGTACCGGCGAAAGTTGCGCGGCACAAGAGATGCTAGCAATGGTGGAAGGGTGAGAGTGCGTATAATCCATGGACTCAACATTAGTCATAAGAACTCATATACTTATTGAAAAAATCTACAAGTCATCAAAAACAAAGTATTACGCGCATGCTCCTAGGGGGATTGCTACGTCTTGAGCTTGCGTTGGTTTTCCTCGAAGAGGAGAGGGTGATGCAACAATAGTAGCGTAAGTATTTCCCTCAGTTTTTGAGAATCAACGTATCAATCCAGTAGGAGGCTCCTCAAAAGTCCCACGCACCTACACAAACAAACAAAGAACTCGCAACCAACGCAATAAAGGGGTTGTCAATCCCTTCAGGCCACTTGCGAAAGTGAGATCTAATAAAGATAGTATGATAAGATAAATATATTTTTGGTATTTTATAATATAGATGCAAAAAGTAAAGATGCAAATAAAAGTAAATTGGAAGCAAATATGATAAGAGATAGACCCGGGGGCCATATGTTTCACTAGTGGCTTCTCTCAAGATAGCATAAGTATTACGGTGGGTGAACAAATTACTGTCAAGCAATTGATAGAAAAGCGAATAATTATGAGATTATCTAGGCATGATCATGTATATAGGCATCACGTCCGCAATAAGTAGACCGACTCCTGCCTGCATTTACTACTATTACTCCATACATCGACAGACTCCTGCCTGCATCTAGAGTATTAAGTTCATAAGAACAGAGTAACGCATTAAGCGAGATGACATGATGTAGAGGGATAAACTCAAGCAATATGATATAAACCCCATCTTGTTATCCTCGATGGCAACAATACAATACGTGCCTTGCAACCCTTTTTGTCACTGGGTAAGGACACCGCAAGATTGAACCCAAAGCTAAGCACTTCTCCCATGGCAAGAAAGATCAATCTAGTAGGCCAAACCAAACTGATAATTCGAAGAGACTTGCAAAGATAACTCAATCATACATAAAAGAATTCAGAGAAGATTCAAGTATTATTCATAGATAAACTTGATCATAAACCCACAATTCATCAGATCTCGACAAACACACTGCAAAAAGAGTTTACATCGAATAGATCTCCACAAGAGAGGGGGAGAACATTGTATTGAGATCCAAAAAGAGAGAAGAAGCCATCTAGCTAATAAATATGGACCCGTAGGTCTGTGGTAAACTACTCACAACTCATCGGAGGGGCAAGGATATTGATGTAGAAGCCCTCCGTAGTCGATTCCCCCTCCGGCGGAGCGCCGACGAAGGCTCCAACATGGGATCTCGCGGATACAGAAGTTAAAGTGGTGGAAATTGTGTTTCGTCTGCTCCCTGGATGTTTTTGGGGTACGTAGGCTTATATAGGAGGAGGAAGTACGTCGGTGGACGCCCGAGGGGCCCATGAGACAGGGGGCGCGCCCTATAGGGGGGGCGCCCTCCTATCTCGTGGACGCCTCGGCTGCTTCTTGACTTGCACTCCAAGTCCTCTGGATCACGTCCGTTCCAAAAATCACGCTCCCGAAGGTTTCATTCCGTTTGGACTCCGTTTGATATTGCTTTTCTTCGAAATACTGAAATAGGCAAAAAAAACAGCAATAAGGGCTGGGCCTCCGATTAGTAGGTTAGTCCCAAAAATGATGTGTAAAATAAAGCCCATAAACATCCAAAAGGGGTAATATAATAGCATGGAACAATCAAAAATTATAGATACATTGGAGACGTATCAGGGATAGATTGGTAGGAAAAGACCATCGCTCGTCCCCGACAGCCGCTCATAAGGAAGACAATCAATAAATAAAATTGTGCTCCAACTTCATCACAAAGCGGTTCACCATACGTGCGTGCTACGGGAATCACAAACTTCAACACAAGCATTATTTAAATTCATAATCACCCAACTAGCATGACTTTAATATCACTACCTCCATATCTCAAAACAGTTATCAAGTATCAAATTGATCATAGCATCCAATTCACTTTCTATGATAGTTTTTATTATACCCAACTTGGATGTCTACCATTCTAGGACCAATTTTATAACCATAGCAAATACCATGCTGTTTTAAAAGACTCTAAAAATAATATAAGTGAAGCATGAGAGATCAACAATTTCTTTCAAATTAATCCACCGCCATGCTCTAAAAGATATAAGTGAAGCACTAGAGCAAAAACTATCAAGCTCAAAAGGTATAAGTGAAGCACATAGAGTATTCTAATAAATTCTAATCAAGTGGGATTCTTCCCAAAAGGTGTGTACAGCAAGGATGATTGTGGTAAACTAAAAACAAAGACTAATATCATAGACGACGCTCCAAGCAAAACACATATCATGTGGCGAATAAAACTATAGCTCCAAGTAAAGTTACCAATGAACGAAGACGAAAGAGGGGATGCCTTCCGGGGGCATCCCCAAGCTTAGGCTTTTGGCTATTCTTGAATATCTTAGGGTGCCATGGGAATCCCCAAGCTTAGGCTCTTGCCACTCCTTATTCCATAGTCCATCAAATCTTTACCCAAAACTTGAAAACTTCACAACACAAAACTCAACAGGAAATCTCATAAGCTCTGTTAGTGAAAGAAAGAAAAACCACCACATAAGGTACTGTAATGAACTCATTATTTATTTATATTGGTGTTAAACCTACTGTATTTCAAGTTCTCTATGGTTCATACCACTTAATACTAGCCATACATGCATCAAAATAAGCAAACAACACATGAAAAACAGAATCTGTCAAAAATAGGACAGTCTGTAGCAATCTGTAACCCATGTATACTTCTGGAACTCTAAAACTCCTACCAAAATAGGAAGTCCTGGGAAAGTTTTCTATTTATCTACAGCAAAAAGAATCACCACAAAATCACATTTATGTGATTTAACAAAACTAATTTCGTGCGCGCAAAGTTTCTGTTTTTCAGCAGGATCAAATTAACTATCACCATAGGTTATCCTATAGGTTCTACTTGGCACAAACACTAATTAAAACATTAAAAAACACATCTAAACAGAAGGTAGATTCAAAATTTATTACTAAACAGAAACAAAAACAAAAAACACAAACAAAATTGGGTTGCCTCCCAACTAGCGCTATCGTTTAACGCCCCTAGCTAGGCATAAAAGCGAAGATAGATCTAAGTAGTGCCATCTTTGGCACTCAATTCATAAGTAGCTGCATGATAGATTCATAAGGTAATTTAATTTTCTTTCTTGGAAAGTGTTCCATGCCTTTCCTTAATGGAAATTGGAATCTAATATTCCCTTCCTTCATATCAATAATCGCGCCAATCGTTCTAAGGAAAGGTCTACCAAGAATAATAGGGCAAGAAAGATTGCAATCTATATCAAAAATGATAAAATCTACGGGCACCAAATTTCTATTTGCAACAATGAGAACATCACTGATCCTTCCCATTGGCTTTTTAATGGTGGAATCCGCAAGGTGCAAATTCAAAGATCAATCATCAAGATCATGGAAACCTAGAATATCACATAAAGTTTTCGGAATCGTGGAAACACTAGCACCCAAATCACATAAAGCAAAACACTCATGATCTTTAATTTTAATATTTATAGTAGGTTCCCACTCATCATTAACTTTTCTAGGTATAGAAACTTCCAAATTAAGTTTTTCATTATAAGATTGCATCAAGGCATGAACGATATGTTTGGTAAAAGCTTTATTTTGACTATAAGCATGAGGAGAATTTACAACGGATTGCAACAAGGAAATACAACCTTCTAAAGAACAATTATCATAACCAAATTCCTTGAAATCCGAGATAGTGGGTTCAATGCTATTTAAAGTCATGACCTCTCCAATCCCACTTTTACCAAATTTAGCATCAAGATCTAAAAACTCCGAATTATTGGGACGCCTTCTAACTAAAGTTGACTCATCTCTAGTCCCATTATTATTAAGATTCATATTGCAAAATAAAGATCTAATTGGGGAAACATCAATAACTTTAAGATCTTCATCATTATTTTCATGGAAACTAGAAGAACACGCCTTTACAAAGCAATCTTTCTTAGCACGCAATCTAGCGGTTCTTTCTTTGCACTCATCAATGGAAATTCTCATTGCTTTGACAGACTCATTGATATCATGCTTAGGAGGAGTAGATCTAAGTTTCAAAGAGTCAACATCAAGCGAAAGTATATCAACGTTCCTAGCCAAATCATCTACTTTGAGCAATTTTTCTTCAAGCAAGGCATTAAAATTCTTTTGAGAGATCATAAATTCTTTCACACTATTTTCAAAATCAGAGGCATCTTATTAAAATTACCATAAGCATTATTGTAGTAATTTCCATAATTATTAGAGGAATTACTAGGGAACGGTCTAGGATTAAAGTTTCCTCTATAAGCATTGTTACCGAAACTATTCCTACCAACAAAATTCACATCCATAGATTCATTATTATTCTCAATCAAAGTAGACAAAGACATATCATTAGGATCAATAGTAGCACTCTTAGTAGCAAACAATTTCATAAGTTCATCCATCTTTCCACTCAAAACATTAATTTCTTCTATAGCATGCACTTTTTTACTAGTAGCTCTTTTGGTGCGCCATTGAGAATAATTAGCCATAATATTATCAAGAAGTTTTGTAGCATCTCCTAAAGTAATTTCCATAAACGTGCCTCCGGCGGCCGAATCTAAAAGATTTCTAGAAGCAAAGTTCAATCCGGCATAATTTTTTTGTATGATCATCCATAAATTCAAACCATGAGTAGGGCAATTGCGAATCATCAATTTCATTCTTTCCCAAGATTGGGCAACATGCTCATGATCAAGTTGTTTAAAATTCATAATATCGTTCCTAAGAGTGTTGATCTTAGCGGGAGGAAAATACATAGAGATAAAAGCATCTTTGCACTTGTTCCAAGAATCAATACTATTTTTAGGCAAAGACGAAAACCAAACTTTAGCACGATCTCTAAGGGAGAACAGAAATAACTTCAATTTAACAATATCGTTGTCCTTATCTTTTTTCTTTTGCATATCACACAAATCAACAAAGTTGTTTAGATGAGTAGCGGCATCTTCACACAAATCAACAAGATTCAGCAAAGCAGTATTGATTTCACAAGACTCAACGTCATTAAGAGGAGCAATCGGAGTACTAAGGAAATCATTATTATTGGTATTAGAGAAATCACACAATTTGGTATTATCTTGCGCCATGGCGACAAGTAATCCAACACACAAGCTTACAGAAAAAGGCAAGCGAAAGAGAGAGGAGAAGATTGGGAAAGAGATGGCGAATAAAACGGCAAGGGTGAAGTGGGGGAGGGGAAAACGAGAGGCAAATGGCAAATAATGTAAATGCGAGGGAGATGAGTTTGTGATGGGTACTGGGTATGTCTTTACTTGAGCGAAGACCTCCCCGGCAACGGCACCAGAAATCCTTCTTGCTACGTCTTGAGCTTGCGTTGGTTTTCCTTGAAGAGGAAAGGGTGACGCAGCAATAGTAGCGTAAGTATTTCCCTCAGTTTTTGAGAACCAAGGTATCAATCCAGTAGGAGGCTCCTCAAAAGTCCCACACACCTACACAAACAAACAAAGAACTCGCAACCAACGCAATGAAGGGGTTGTCAATCCCTTCACGGCCACTTGCAAAAGTGAGATCTGATAGAGATAATATGATAAGATAAATATATTTTTGGTATTTTATAATATAGATTGGAAAAGTAAAGATGCAAATAAAAGTAGATTGAAAGCTTATATGATAAAAGATAGACCCAGGGGCCATAGGTTTCACTAGTGGCTTCTCTCAAGATAGCATAAGTATTACGGTGGGTGAACAAATTACTGTCGAGCAATTGATAGAAAAGTGAATAATTATGAGATTATCTAGGCATGATCATGTATATAGGCATCACGTCCGCAACAAGTAGACCGACTCCTGCTTGCATCTACTACTATTACTCCACACATCGACCGCTATCTAGTATGCATCTAGAGTATTAAGTTCATAAGAACAGAGTAACGCATTAAGAAAGATGACATGATGTAGAGGGATAAACTCAAGCAATATGATATAAACCCCATCTTTTATCCTCGATGGCAACAATACAATACGTGCCTTGCTGCCCCTGCTGTCACTGGGAAAGGACACCGCAAGATTGAACCCAAAGCTAAGCACTTCTCCCATTGCAAGAAAGATCAATCTAGTAGGCCAAACCAAACTGATAATTTGAAGAGACTTGCAAAGATAACTCAATCATACATAAAAGAATTCAGAGAAGATTCAAATATTTCTCAAAGATAAACTTGATCATAAACCCACAATTCATCGAATCTCGACAAACACACCGCAAAAAGAGTTACATCAAATAGATCTCCACAAGAGAGGGGGAGAACATGGTATTGAGATCCAAAAAGAGAGAAGAAGCCATCTAGCTAATAACTATGGACCCGAAGGTCTGTGGTAAACTACTCACAACTCATCGGAGGGGCTATAGTGTTGATGTAGAAGCCCTCCATGGTCGATTCCCCCTCTGGCGGAGCACCGACGAAGGCTCCAAGATGGGATCTCGCGGATACAGAAGGTTACGATAGTGGAACTAGGTTTTCGTGGCTTGTTCTGATGTTCTCGGGGTACGTGGGTATATATAGGAGGAAGAAGTAGTTCGGTGGCCGCCCGAGGGGCCCACGAGATAGGGGGGCACGCCCTGTAGGGGTGGGCGCGCCCTCCACCCTCGTGGCCGCCTCAGCTGCTTCTTGACTTGCATTCCAAGTCCTCTGGATCATGTTCATTCCAAAAATCACGCTCCCGAAGGTTTCATTGCATTTGGACTTCGTTTGATATTCCTTTTCTTCGAAATACTGAAATAGGCAAAAAAAAACAATACGGGATGGGCCTCCGGTTAGTAGGTTAGTCCCAAAAATGATATAAATGTGTAAAATAAAGCCCATAAACCTCCAAAACAGGTAATATAATAGCATGGAACAATCAAAAATTATAGATACGTTGGAGACCTATCACCCACCAACACCAACCTTGCCTCGCTTCATCGACTTGCTCTTTCCGTCCGCGTCTCCACCATGAACGCAAGGAATTCGATGCGTTGCTCACAAGGTATCATGGATAGCAGGGATGAGTTTTTCTTTCACATGTTCATTTGTTCATCGGATGATTCTTCCTCGGATGATGAAGAAATTGTGGTGGCTGCATTGGTCATCCACGACCACATTAATAGGAAGCGGCCTCGGTTAAGGGGATCAATCCCCGACCATGTTCCGGCCTAGAACCACAATAGAGAGAGAGGCCACACCCTTCTCTATGTCGATTACTTTTAGAATAGCGCACTCTTCAAACCATACAAATTTTGTCATCACTTCTGTATGGCGAGACATGTGTTCAATCGTATTCGGGAGAGAGTAGTAGCATATGGCCCATACTTTGAGTGCAAAGAGGAGGCCCTTGGTACACTTGGCTTGCGATGCATTGCGGCTATCCGCATGCTTGCGTATGAAATTCCTGGTGATCATGTGGGTGAGTATGTTCGTATGAGTGAGTCCACAAGTCTCCTGTCAATGTATAGTTTCTGCAAGGCCATGGTGGCAGTGTTCGGCCCTGAGTATCTGAGAGAGCCAACAGCTGTTGATACAGAGAGTTGTTGGCGATCAATGCCGAGAGGGGCTTTCTGGGCATGCTTGGTAGTATCGATTGTATGCACTGGAAGTGGAAGAACTGTCCATTTGATTGACATGGGCAGTACAAGGGGCATGTGAAAGGTGTCGTTGTCATACTTGAAGCGGTGGATTCACAAGATCTGTGGATATAGCATTCTTTCTTCGTCATGGCTAGTTCTCATAATTATATGAGTGTTCTTTAGCGTTCTCCAGTGTTTGCAAGGCTTGCAGAAGGCCACTCCCCGGAGGTCAACGTTGAGGTTAATGGCCACCAGTACTACAAGGGATATTACCTAGCTGATGGTATCTATCGACAATGATCCACTCTTGTGAAGACCATACCCAATCCGCAAGGAGAGAAGAGATAGAGGTTTGCCCAAATGCAAGAGAGTGCTAGGAAGGATGTGGAGCGTGCTTTCAGTGTGCTTTAGCCTTGATGGGATATTGTTCAAAACCCTGCATTGACATGGAGCACTCAGAAACATGGGAGGTGATGACTGCTTGTGTGACCATACACAACATGATCATGGAGGATGAGCGTGATAATAGCATCTACGGCGAAGGGTTTGATTTCCAAGGTGAAAATGTTGATCTTGAGCAGCCACCTCATGCAACCTTCGAACAGTTTGTTCATTTTCATCGTGAATTGTGTAATTGACATACTCATGTCCAGCTCTAGGATGACTGGGTTGAGCACATGTGGACACACATTGGCAACCAGTAGATCTATCAGTTACTTTTCATGCAAACAAATTTTGATTATGTTGTAAATACTATCTCATATTGTTTTTATTTTGATTGGGTTGTAAGACTATTTCGGATGTGAAACTATTTGCTATGTTTGATTTGAACTATTTACTATGCTTCATTTTAGTATGTTTGTGTTGGGCGCACGGACAAGATGCGGCCAAAATGCGGCCTTGCGTTGGGCGCACAGCCGTCGCATCCAGAAATCCGCACAGTCGCGGTCCCATTGCCACCCCTAAATGGACGAAAAGCGGACGAAACTGACGTCTGTTTGGGGTCGTGCGTTGGAGTTGGCCTTAGAAGTGAGGTATAGTCACGCCCCCTCGTTAGAGACCAGATGCATGTTTTCGGAGCTCCTATTAGATGCATTAGGGCATGTACAATGGTTCTATCTTAGGAATTCCACGTAGGATACATGATGAGGTGGAGCAGAGAGAAATCATAAAAAAAAGCTTGTCTTCTCTTATTTAAGGGAAGACAAGAGATGATCTCTTAGCACAATATGTCTCACCACGTTTTTAGAAATAGCTAGTTATTGAAGATAAGGTTAAGAGGTGACCCATTGTAGACATGTTTTTTTGTCATCTCTAAATTACATGCAAGACTTAAGATAAAACTATATTACCAACCATTGTACATGCCCTTAAGCGTCAATTATTCGACGTTTCGCATAGGGAGGTGTCTTGACTGGGCCGGCCCATTGGCTACCTAGCAAAGCGGGCGGAAGAACCGATACTGTAGCATTGACTAGTCAAGACAATTTTTTTTAATGTGTGGAACAAATTTTGAAAATTAAAACATATTTTGAAATTTGTGATTTTCTAAAGGAAAGAAAACCAGAAAACCCAGTAAAGAAAAAATTAGAAACAAATGAAACCATTTTAGGAACCTTCTAGAAGGTTCCCAAAAACCAGATATTGTCGTCCCTTGTGCTAGCTACAACCGGGCCAGGGTTATCTTCTCGTCATCATTTTTCAGCAGCAATTGTCAGACCACAAATGCCATATGAGAAGCTTAGGTCCAAACCATGAAGCAGAATGTGTGTCATCTAAAAAAATGCCTAAAGAAAAAAACTGAGCATACCAGTGGTCTACAAGATATCGGATCCCTAGTTTTGCCGGTGATCATCGAGATCGAAGACCAGAGATATCTCCTGGATTGTTTGGCGGGGGTTAAAACACTTCAGGGCGATAGACCATGGTTTGACAGTTGGCTGGACCAACCAACATGGACGCGCGAGTGGTATTTCCATTTTGAAGGCGTTGTGATGAGGACATCAATATCATTGTTACACCCACAGCCCCTACTGCTACATATACTGGACCAATTACTAGAGCTCGCGCACGCCAATTAAATTATCAGGTACTTTCATTTCTTGGTAATGATTCTAATGTTCATGAGAATATGATGCTGCCTAAATTGGATACATTTGTTTTGCTTACAAATGAAGGGCCTAGCTTGGAGAAGGATGAACATTGGAGCAAGAACAAGCATGGAGATGATGGCATGCGCAAGGGGAACAAGAATGGAGTTACAAATGATGATTTCAGGACTTTGAAGCCACCATAATGAGTGCATGAAGCCTTGGACGAAATATACAAGATGCCACTTCATAAATTTTGTCTAGAGGCTATTCTAGGTGCTGCGTCACCTGATTATTGGGCCAGGCCCATGTAATTTCGAAATACATAAGTATAGGCTATTTTTAGAGTCCGTATGTGTGGGGAAACAAGAGATAGGGTTAGTTTCGGACCCCTCCACCAAGGGCCACGAAATTCACCCCCTCTTCCTCCATATATACAACCCTTAGGGCACCGTTTAGACTCTGGGTTTTCTTTAGATTAAAAGTTCGCCATAGCTGCAACTTCGCGTACTTCGTTTGTGTTCAACGACCAGACAAATGCGTCACAGAACCCCACCTTGATCAATAAAGCTTTCATCTTATATTCGCAATATCCAGATTGCAATCTCAGTTTCTTGCTTGTTCTTCGTTTGCTCGCAGGAAACAGACCCTTGTGGTCAGGTTGATCGTGCTCCGGCGTGGTCAATAACCTCTCGGAGTTGGTTTAGCGATTGCTAAGGCGCGATGTCCTTGCACGTTCGTAGTCGGATCGTCAAAGTCGACTTCCACCAAAGCGATATCCATCATCTCATCGAAAGACGGGACAACTTTGCCTCTATCAAGTGGTATCAGATTTCCAGGTTGCTCGGTGAGATTTTACAGTTTTTCGTAGTTTAGATCGAGTCGCTTCTTCATACCTACGGTCCACGAAAAAGCCACAAAAAAATTAGGGTTAGTTCATCATATCCGAACCAATCTGAGCCTTTGCATAATATTTTTAGGGTTTTGCTTTGTTGAATTTGCGGTTGCATCGTTGTGTCTAGTTGCTGGTCTTAGTGTCTAGTCCTTTAGAGTTTCGAGTTCTATCACAGTTTGTCACGCCGCCGCCGCACCATCTTCGTCGTTGTTGCCATATACCACCACCGCTGCCATATCCCACCAACGCTGCCTTATACCACCACCGCTGCCATATACCACCACCCCTGCCATATCCCACCAACGCTGCCATATACCACAGGTCCATATCCATATACCACCACGGCTATCATATACCACCACCGCTGCCATGTCCTACCACCATATATCCACCACCAATCTGAGTTCTTTTCGTAGTAGGTTTGTTTCTGAGATCCATCTAATTTCCGATTCGTGTTTCCTTGCCTGAGTAGGTTTCGGAAAAAAAAGAGCAACGCAAAAAAAAAGAGCGGATTTTTTTTTCCAGAGTGTGCTTTTCCCTTGTTTAAGTGCAGCGCCGTGATTTTGTTAGTGTTCTAGGATCGCGTCTCTAGCATGGTCTAGCCTAGGACCAGCACAGTACCGTCATTGAGCGTTTATTCAACTTTGCATCTCTGAATTGATTATTGCTGATCCTTTTTGCTACCATATTATAAGCCTTCCCAGCTCCACATACATCTACGTCGTGTGTTTGACTCTCCCTGGTAATCGCTCTATCCAAGCTTTGAGAGTTTTGACTACAACGGTTGCCGATCACCGCCTGCTGCTGGGTAAGAACTGGTAAGAATTTGAGTTTTGCTTGACGGATTTGTGACACCCACCACCACCACTTGTTAGTAGTCTATAGGATCATATTCTTGTGTGTTTCTATTGCTGCTAACCATGCCAGGATCACAAGCCGACGAGATTGACTAGGAGAACCTAACGAACAAGGAGCTTCATGATAAGTTTCAGCAAATGATGACTGAACAGGTGCAAGATGTGCTGAACAATTTTGAAGAGGCCATGGATAAGATCACTGGCCTTGAGAAGACGTTCGAAACAAAGCTCGATAACAGATTTAATGAACTGCTTGCGCGTCTTCCACCGGCTGCACCTGCCGCACCTCTGCAGCAACAACAACAACAACTACCCTCCACGTCGCGAAATAGCCCTCCACCGAGCGAGTCGTATCCTTCTTCAGCCTGGCCAAACTATTGGTGCTGCTGTTGATACTTTTGTGGCTCCTGTTGCTGATGCGGAGGATGATAATGCGGGAGATTACGAGGATGAGGTTGATTAAAATCAGAACTACGTGCAACCACCAGCACCACAACCACCAGGTCGTCCACATGCAAATAATCACAATGGTAGGGCTCTCCCTCAGGTACGAGATCATGACCATCTTCCTAAACTGGAATTGAATATTCCACCATTTGAGGGTAGATATGTTCCTGATATATATCTTACTTGGGAGTTAGAAACTGAACAACGAATTACATGTTTACAATATCCTGAGGAGAGACATGTTCCTGCTGCTGTTTGTGCTTTCACTAGCTTTGCATGTGTTTGGTGGTCTGAATATTGTAGATTATATCCTATTCCAGCTACTTGGGCTGCTTTGAAAACCGCTATGTGTACTCATTGGGTTCCACCATATTATCAACGTGAATTGCTTCAAAAATTGCCGGAATTACAAATTGGCATGATTAGATGTGGTATTGTTGAGGAGAATGAACCAATGCTTGCACGTTTTATGGGTGGATTAAATAGAGAGATTCATACCATTCTAGAGTATAAGGAGTATACTAATATCACTCGTTTATTCCATCTTGCTTGTAAAGCTGAACGTGAAGTGCAGGATCGACAAGCATTGGCGCGAACTAACTTTTCTGTAGGTCGACATTCATCATGGACACCGTGTGCATCTTCTACTTCCACTGCACCAGCACCTCCATTAGGTGCCACCTCCAGCCGTGATACAAGAAAGCAGGCACAACCACCACTATCTGCCAAGAGCTCACCTGCCGGGCCTACACAGAGCTCTTCTTCTTCTATGGCATCAACTGGGGACACAAGTGATATTATTTGTCATCGTTGTAAGGGAAGAGGTCATTATGCGAGAGAATGCAAATCTTAGCGTGTGATGATTGCTACTGAGGATGGTGGGTATGAGTCCGCTAGTGACTATGATGAGGAGACGTTGGCTCTTATTACACATGAAGAACACGGTGGAGATGATTCTGATCATGAGACGCAATACATGGCTCCTGAAGACGCCGACAGGTATGAATGTTTAGTTGCTCAACGTGTTTTGAGTGTGTAGGTCACACAAGCTGAGCAAAATCAGAGGCATAATTTGTTCCATACAAAAGGAGTTGTGAAGGAACGTTCTATGCGCGTCATCATAGACGGAGGGAGCTGCAACAACTTGGCTAGCATGGAGATGGTGGAGAAGCTCTCTCTTACCGCAAGACCACATCCACATCCTTACTACATCCAATGGTTCAACAACAGCGGCAAGGTTAAGGTAACACGTACTGCTCGTGTGCATTTTAGTATATCTACATATGCTGATTATGTTGATTGTGATGTGGTACCTATGCAAGCATGTTCCTTATTACTTGGTTGACCATGGCAAGTTGATAAAAATTCTGTCCACCATGGTAGAAACAATTAGTATACTCTTGTTCATAAGGATAAAAATATTACTTTGCTTCCTATGACTCCCGATTCCATTTTGAAAGATGATATTAATAGAGCTAATAAAGCAAAACAGGAGAAGAATAAGAGTGAAAATCAGATCGTGGCAAAAGAATTTGAGCAACAAATGAAGCCTAATAATAAACCATCTAGTGTTGCTTCTGAAATTAAATTGAAAAGTGCATGTTTACTTGCCACTAAATCTGATATTGATGAGCTAGATTTTAGCAAATCTGTTTGCTATGCTTTTGTGTGCAAAGAGACATTATTTTCATTCGAGGACATGCCTTCCTCTTTGCCCCCTGCTGTCACTAACATTTTGCAGGAGTTCGCTGACATCTTCCCACAAGACGTGCCACCGGGATTACCACCTATTCGAGGGATCGAACATCAAATTGACTTAATTCCCGGTGCATCGCTACCCAACCATGCACCATACTGTACCAATCCAGAGGAGATGAACCGTACCAATCGAGAGGAGATGAAGGAGATTGTGTGTCAAGTACAAGAGCTTCTCGACAAAGGTTATATACGCGAATCCCTTAGTCCTTGTGTTGTTCCTATTATTTTAGTGCCGAAAAAGGATGGTACATCATCTATGTGTGTTTATTGTAGAGGCATTAATAATGTTACTATTCGTTATCGTCATCCTATTCCTAGGCTAGATGATATGCTTGATGAATTGAGTGGCTCTACAATATTCTCCAAAGTTGATTTGCGTAGTGGATACCATCAAATTCGTATGAAATTGGGGGATGAATGGAAAACAGCATTTAAAACTAAGTTTGGATTATATGAGTGGTTAGTCATGCCTTTTGGGTTAACTAATGCACCTAGTACTTTCATGAGATTAATGAACGAAGTTTTACGTGCTTTCATTAGACGATTTGTGGTAGTTTACTTTGATGACATATTGATTTATAGCACCACTTTGGAGGAACATTTGGAACATTTACGTGATGTTTTTATTGCTCTACGTGATGCACGTTTGTTTGGTAACCTTGGGAAGTGCACCTTTTGCACCGACCGAGTGTATTTTCTTGGCTATGTTGTTACTCCACAGGGAATTGAAGTTGATAAAGCCAAGATTGAAGCTATTGAGAGTTGGCCGCAGCCCAAAACGGTCACACAAGTGAGGAGTTTTCTTGGCCTTGCTGGATTCTATAGGCGTTTTGTGAGAGATTTCAGCACTATTGCTGCACCTCTCAATGAGCTTACAAAGAAGGATGTGCCTTTTGTTTGGGGTACCGCACAGGAAGAAGCCTTCATGGTATTGAAAGATAAGTTGACATATGCTCCTTTACTCCAACTTCCTGATTTTAATAAGACTTTTGAGCTTGAATGTGATGCTAGTGGAATTGGATTAGGAGATGTGTTATTACAAGATGGCAAACCTGTTGCATATTTTTCTGAAAAATTGAGTGGGCCTAGTCTGAATTATTCTACTTATGATAAAGAATTATATGCTCTTGTTCGGACTTTAGAGACATGGCAACATTATTTATGGCCCAAAGAATTTGTTATACATTCTGATCATGAATCTTTGAAACATATTAAAAGTCAAGCTAAACTGAATCGTAGACATGCTAAATGGGTTGAATTCATTGAGACTTTCCCTTATGTTATTAAACACAAGAAGGGTAAAGAAAATGTTATTGCTGATGCATTGTCTCGTCGCTATACTATGCTTTCACAACTTGACTTCAAAATATTTGGTTTGGAGACCATCAAAGATCAATATGTGCATGATGCTGACTTTAAAGATGTATTGCAGAATTGTAAAGAAGGGAGAACATGGAACAAGTTCGTCGTTAATGATGGATTTGTGTTTCGTGCTAACAAGCTATGCATTCCAGCTAGCTCTATTCGTCTTTTGTTGTTGCAGGAGGCGCATGGAGGGGGATTAATGGGACACTTTGGCGTGAAGAAGACGGAGGACGTACTTGCTACACATTTCTTTTGGCCAAAGATGAGACGGGATGTTGAGCGTTTTATTGCTCGCTGCACTACATGTCAAAAAGCTAAGTCACGACTCAATCCTCATGGTTTATATATGCCTTTGCCTGTACCTAGTGTTCCTTGGGAGGATATATCTATGGACTTTGTTTTAGGTTTACCTCGAACAAAGAAGGGGAGGGATAGCATATTTGTTGTCGTGGATAGATTCTCGAAAATGGCACACTTTATACCATGTCATAAAAGCGATGATGCCGTTAATGTTGCTGATTTGTTCTTTTGTGAAATTATTCGCTTGCATGGTGTGCCCAATACTATTGTTTCATATCGTGATACTAAATTTCTTAGCCACTTTTGGAGATGTTTATGGGCTAAATTGGGGACTAAACTGCTTTTAAGTACTACTTGTCACCCCCAAACTGATGGACAAACTGAAGTAGTCAATAGAACATTGTCTACTATGCTTAGGGCTGTTTTGAAGAATAATAAGAAAATGTGGGAAGAATGCTTGCCTCATATTGAATTTGCTTATAATCGTTCATTGCATTCTACTACTAAGATGTGCCCTTTTGAAATTGTGTATGGTTTCCTACCTCGTGCACCTATTGATTTGTTGCCTCTTCCATCTTCGGAGAAGGTAAAATTTGATGCTAAATAATGTGTTGAATTGATTTTAAAAAAATGCATGAGTTAACTAAGGAAAACATTGAGAGTATGAATGCTAAATATAAACTTGCTGGAGATAAGGGTAGAAAACATCTCGTGTTTGCACCTGGAGATCTTGTTTGGTTACATTTGCGTAAGGATAGATTTCCTGATTTGCGCAAATCAAAGTTAATGTCACGTGCTGATGGTCCTTTTAAGGTGTTGGAGAAAATAAATGATAATGCATATAAACTTGAGCTGCCTGCAGATTTTGGGGTTAGTCCCACTTTTAACATTGCAGATTTGAAGCCTTATTTGGGTGAGGAAGATGAGCTTCCGTCGAGGATGACTTCATTTCAAGAAGGGGAGGATGATGAGGACATCAATACCATTGTTACACCCATAGCTCCTACTGCTACATATACTGGACCAATTACTAGAGCTCGCGCACGCCAATTAAATTATCAGGTACTTTCATTTCTTGGTAATGATTCTAATGTTCATGAGAATATGATGCTACCTAAATTGGATACATTTGTTTTGCTTACAAATGAAGGGCCTAGCTTGGAGAAGGATGAACATTGGAGCAAGAACAAGCATGGAGATGATGGCATGCGCAAGGGGAACAAGAACGGAGTTACAAGTGATGATTTTAGGACTTTGAAGCCACCATAATGAGTGCATGAAGCCTTGGACGAAATATACAAGATGCCACTTCATAAATTTCGTCCAGAGGCTATTCTAGGTGCCGCGTCACCTGATTATTGGGCCAGGCCCATGTAATTTTGAAATACATAAGTATAGGCTATTTTTAGAGTCCATATGTGTGGGGAAACAAGAGATAGGGTTAGTTTCGGACCCCTCCACCAAGGGCCACGAAATTCACCCCCTCTTCCTCCATATATACAACCCTTAGGGCACCGTTTAGACTCCGGGTTTTGTTTAGATTAAAAAAGTTCGCCATAGTTGCAACTTCGCGTACTTCGTTTGTGTTCAACGACCAGACAAAGGCATCATAGAACCCCACCTTGATCAATAAAGCTTTCATCTTATATTCGCAATATCCAGATTGCAATCTCAGTTTCTTGCTTGTTCTTCGTTTGCTCGCAGGAAACAGACCCTCGTGGTCAGGTTGATCGTGCTCCGGCGTGGTCAATAACCTCTCAGAGTTGGTTTAGCGATTGCTAAGGCGCGACGTCCTCGCACGTTCGTAGTTGGATCATCAAAGTCGACTTCCACCAAAGCGATATCCATCATCTCATTGAAAGACGGGACACCTTTGCCTCTATCATGTTGTCATGGAGTGAGGCGTTATTTGTTAGCCGATATGTCATCGTATATTTGGTTGTACGGCTTGGGGATATTGTCGTGAGGCATGCCCTATGTGGATGGCCTCAAGTTACTCTTTTTCCTTATTGTAAGTTGATTTTTCACCCATTTATGGCTGTGTGCATCACTTGATGCAGAGGTCGAGTATCATTTAAAGAAAATATGTATTGATGTGGGCGACGTCTGATCCGATTCTTCTAGTTTTTTAGGTTAATCTTACCTATGCATTAGACATGGGCATGGACAGCCCGATCAGAAAAACCCGGGCCGGGTTGGGCTTGGCATTCATGACAAGCTTGTGCCTTGTTTTGTAGCCTGGAAGGAGTTCGGGCCAGATTTGGGCCTCTCTTTTTCATGATTCCAGGCCAAGATTACACGCGTAGGCACTGAAAAATGCCGTCCGTCTTTGGGCTTTTGTTTGGGCCGGGCTTGGGCTTGTACTTTAAAGGTCAGGCTATTGCAAGGCCGCCCAAAACCCATCCCAACCTGATCAATGCTCAGGTTTACTATGCACATCACGCATATAAAATATAATGAAATTTGAACAAAATAACAAATAAAGCCACACTAATCCACTTTGATTTTCAATCATTTTATATCTTTAGAACCAAAACTTTAAATAAAATTTCGTTTGTATATCCGTGTTTCTTATGATAAGGGCTTTCAAATAAAATCCTTTTTTTTAATACAATTTGATGATTTTTTAAAATTTTGTTAAGTTTCAACTACTGAAACCTGATACGAGAGAATGATAAAATTGTAAAAATTGATACGGGCGAAAGACAAAATCTAAAGTTTTAGAAACTGAAACTTAAAACTTGATGTGCCCTCATGCGAAATCCATCAGCTCAGCAGATCATGAAACAATCGGGAGATGTCCGGACGTGGTCCACGGACATGATGTGGGAGGGAGCTATCCAATGCTAAACATAAAGTATCCGGTTGGGAGGAGAAAAAGTAGGTGGGGACATGCATGTGGTGGGATATTTATGGTTTAGTGTCCGGTTAAGAGGAGAGAGAGGAGAGGGGATCATGCATGTGTTTGTTGGGAGGAGAGAGAGAGAAGAGAGGGACCATGCACGTGATTGGTCAAGTGCATGTCCGGACTCCGGCAAAGCCCCTCACGTTTGTCTCTTGGATACTGTAATCCGTATGTCCGGACACCAAGGCAGACATAAACATATTTCCGTTGGTTGGCAAAAGTTGTCTGTGATATGTCTCCAACGTACTTACAACTTATGATGTATTCATGTCATGTCTATTATAGTTTTGCATGATTTCGGTGCACTTTTAAATAACTTTTATATCCTTTTCATGGACTAACATATTGACCTAGTGCCCAGTGTGAGTTGTTGTTTTCTGCTTATTCTTGGTTTTCCAGAAAATCCAAATCAAATGAAGTCCAAATGCAACAAAGTTTTTTGATGATTTTTTCTAGAAGGAAAGGGGCCCAGGAAGCTTTGGGAGAGTACCAGAAGACCCACAGGGTCCCCACAAGCCACAAGGGCGCGCCCTGGTGCCTCGTGGGCCCCGTGTCGCTCGTTTTCGCGTGATTCCTGATACGTCTCCAACGTATCTATAACTTTTTTATTGTTCCATGCTATTATATTATCTGTTTTGGATGTTTTATATGCATTAATATGCTATTTTATATTATTTTTGGGATTAACTTATTAACCTAGAGCCCAATGTCAATTTCTATTTTTTCCTTGTTTTTGAGCTTCGCAGAAAAGGAATACTAAACAGAGTCCAAACGGAAAAAAACTTCATGATGATTTTTCTTGAACCATTAGACACCCAGGAAACTTGGAGTGCAAGTTACAAGATCCACGAGGCGGCGACAAGTGTGGAGGGAGCACTCGGGGGGTAGGGTGCGCCCCTACCTTGTGGGCCCCTCGGTGACCCCCTGACCTAGATCTTCCTCCTATATATTCACATATATTCCAGAAACACCAGAAGGATCCACGAAAACACTTTTCCACCGACGCAAACTTATGTTACTGTGAGATCCCATCTTGGGGGCATCCTACCGGAGGGGGATTCAATCACGGAGGGCATCTACATCAACTCTTGCCCTTCCGATGAAATGTGAGTAGTTTACCTCAGACCTACGGGTCCATAGCTAATAGCTAGATGGCTTCTTCTATCTCTTTGATTCTCAATACCATGTTCTCCTCGACGTTCTTAGAGATCTATCCGATGTAATCTTCTTTTGCGGTGTGTTTGTCGAGATCCGATGAATTGTGTATTGATGATCAACTTATCTATGAATATTATTTGAATCTTCTCTGAATTCTTATATGCGTGATTTGATATCTTTGTATTTCTCTTTGAATTATCGGTTTGATTTGGCCAACTAGATTGGTTTTTCTTGGAATGGGAGAGGTGCTTAGCTTTGGGTTCAATCTTGCGTGATTTCACCCAGTGACAAAGTAGGGTAGCGAGACACGTATTGAATTGTTGCCATCGAGGGTAAAAAGATGGGGTTTACATCATATTGCAAGAGTTTATTTCTGTACATCATGTCATCTTACTTAAGGCATTACTCCGTTCTTTGTGAACTTAATACTCTAGATGCATGCTGGATAGCGGTCAATGTGTGGAGTCATAGTAGT
This sequence comes from Triticum aestivum, assembly GCF_018294505.1. NCBI lineage: Eukaryota > Viridiplantae > Streptophyta > Magnoliopsida > Poales > Poaceae > Triticum > Triticum aestivum. The sequence continues at coordinate 203,733,392 of NC_057798.1, forward strand.
AGATGCAGGCAGGAGTCGGTCTACTTGACACAGACATGATGCCTATATTTCATAATCATTGTCTTGGATATCGTCATAACTTCGCGCTTTTCTATCAATTACTCGACAGTAAGCTTGACGTACACCCCAAGATATTAGAAGTCTTCTACAATACGTTATCCTTGCACGTAACTGACTAAGATGTATTCCTAGGCCCCCGGTACCCGTATAAACCAAGGGGTAGTGCTCGTAGACGACACACAACAATCTTCGAGAGATAGACTATGTTTTGTACTCCATCCCAAAGCAATAAAACACAAGCAAGACGTAGGGTTTTATTTCCATGGAGACCCCGAACGTGGGTAAAAACCCATTTCCTTTTACCATTGTCTCAAGACCTTAGTTCGGGACCCCCTACCTAAGATCTGCCGGATTTAGCTCTGTCACCAGGCATCCTCCCAAAATCTAGTTTTGCAATCACCACCCGCAGCTTTCTGACAACATCTATAAAATATATCTTTAACTTCCATCAAGCCATTCTAGAAATGGGAGTTGCTAGGAGATGGTTTGCACTGAGTCAAAGTTTTCTTTTTCAAATATTTCGTTCTAACCATCTTCTGCCAATCTCCCTCCTTGTTTTCTAGTCTCCAAAGCCATTTACAGAAAAGACTTATATTTTTAATATCAAAATTAGTAACTCCCAGGCCACCATGATCCCTAGGTTGGCACACATCATTCTAGTTTATCAGATGATATTTACGCACACCTTCTTTTTCTTGCCAGATCAACCAAGTCTGGGAGAAAAATCAAATCTTTTACCTACACCAGTTGGTAATCTAAAAAAGGAGCATGTGGCTAGGAATGTTACTCATGCAAGTTGCTACAAGAATTAGCCTACCCCCAGATAGGAAGCAAGCTCCTCTGCGATGTAGCTGCTTTTCTTTCAAATTTCTCCTTTCCAGTTTTTCAATCCTTATTACCAAGACTCTTATGATGCAAAGGAAGACCGAGATAACCAAAAGGAAAGTACCCAATAGCATAAGTAAAAATCTGAGCATGGTACCTCAATTTGGTTTTTCCCCACCAAAACAGCAAACCTCGCTTTTTAGAAAATTAATCTTTAGTCTAGTCAAATGCTGGAACCCACACAAATTAATCTTTGAGGGTGCAACTTTATATAAGTGTAGTCAAGAAATATTGATGTCACTGAAACGATGAACAACAATGGACATTCCTCTGGAGCTGCCGCTGCCATTTTTATGATAGTTATCACATTGCATGTGAAATCCCATGTGTACATTTTATGCACATTTCTAAAGAAGCGAATTGTGTGTTTCATGAGTTAGTCAGCTTGGCTAAGCATAAGGTATGCAGTGTGTGGATGGAAGATCACTAATGAAATATTAGTGATTTAAATGTTCTTATATCCAAAAACATGGGACGGATCGAAACCTGAGCGTTCTCAGCGATTAGAGTATTCTGGCCGTCCGATCGGTTTGCTTGATGTGATTCCGGCCGTTGAATCGAGCCGCTCGAAGAACTTGACCGTCCGATCAAAATCTCGTCCCCCTGTAGCATGTTTTATCCCACCTGGCTCGCGCGTTGGTTACTCCTTCCGTCTGATCGGATCTTGCTGACCTGTGGGGTCCCGACAGGTGGGCCGCGTTCGTCAGCGAGCGGGTGCGCGGGTGCGGCCAGGTTCGTCCATTCGCGCGCGCCTGCGGTAAATATCCCGCGCCACCACACATAATAGCATGCCCCTGCTGAGGGTATTTTGGGTATTTCACCTGGTGGGTATATGCATGTCGTTGGGTGGATGGGTGCTTTCTCTCCTTCTGGTCCTCACTTCACCGATTGGGTGAAACCCTAGCCGCCACTCCCCGTCCGGCCTCTCTCCTCCACTCCCCATCGCGCCTCCTCTCCTCCACTCCCCGCAGCCGCCGACGAGCTCTCGTCCCCTCTCTCTTCGCCGAGATGGCCACCACCACTGCTCTCTCCTCGCCATCGTTGGGAGGCGTGTGCAGGCCGTCGCTCGCCTCCCTCCTGCTCCCCATCGGGACAGGGCAGGAGGATGAGCGCCCTCCCTCGCGACCGCCTCAACAAGAAACAGCTGTCGCTGTCGCTGCCAACGAGGACATCTATTGGAACCCGTCCATCCACTCCCACATCTTCATCTTCCCCATCTCCGACGTGGCGGCGGGGGACGAGGGCGGCGAGGCGTGATGAGCATTCTGTCAGCGAAATCCGCCATTGACGGCCTCGAGGTATGCATCCCTCATCCCCTTCCCTTTTTCTTATGGTTTTCGTCATTGTCATCCAGATCTAGTGCGTGTCGTTTGTGCTGAAATTTTGCTCCCATCTGGTTTGCTGAAGGGTGCTGCTGCAGCACGGGGAAGTTCGTCTACTTCCACGGCATAGGTTGTTTGTTGCTGCTGATGTTCCTCTCCTCTGCAGCCAAGGTGCTCTCCACCTCCATCGCTCATCTCCCTTTTCTCTGTATGTATTTGGTGCGTGTTGGATCCCAATATAAAGGTAATTTGAGGCATGCTATAGGTCATTTGTTTTGGGTTGTGACGTAGTCGTTGGATGGTGGATTAGCATAACTATGTCCCTGGGATTTAAATTTTGGATGAACATACTTCAGTGCCTAATAATTTCAGAACCTTTGTGGTGTTGTTGCTTGATCCAGTTCAAGTTTTAAATCAATTGTCATACCTGCAAATAATTTAGGTGTCGATAAAAAGAGCACTACAGTGATCCTCTGGCTATTTGAGTATTACACTTGATACATGAACTAAGTCAACTCAATGTAGCACCTTAATACTTGACATGGCTGTCTGTTTTAGTCTCGCACTGATATTTTACTCTCCTGAAGTATGACTTGCCGTTACAGATATTATTTCTGCTTACTGATAGTTGGGAAAATGTTTTTTTTTCTAAAGTACTAGACGCTATATGACTGATCTGCCAAAGAGCGAACCTATTACTCGTGTCTAATGCATTTTACCAACCAACACGACCGTGCTCCTTCAGAGGTAGGCCCACTTCTTGAAGCCTACTTATTTTTTTTGCTGTTGCTAATCTCCCTTCCTATGGACACCTCTTCCAGATCTGCCGCCACTGCGAAGCCCAGCTCCTGAGTGCTTCAAAGGTGAGCAAGAAAGAAGAGGATGGGTGTGGTGCTTTGGTACTGATATTGCTTTGTACCTGCCCTGACTAGAAAATGTGTGTGTGTGTGTGTGTGAGAGAGAGAGAGAGAGAGAGAGAGCTTTGATGATAGGGTGTATGGTTCATAATCAATTCGCTCTGTAGATGTACCATTACTCATATTTTTAGCCTCCTGCAAGTCATCATTTTGTTAATCATGGTTACTGAAACCTTTCACTTCTTGTCCATATGAAGCAAAAGAAAGTCATGCAGTATGTTGCAATTATATTGTGATGATTGGCATGGAGATGTTGTCGTGTGGCCAATCATCAAGTGAAATGATCGGACGACCAGTAAGCCCAAATCACCGAGGACCACATCACCGCCGCCATGGATGCATCATATCAAGGTCTCCTTCCCCGCCCCCTATTCTTCTTCTTCTCCTTCTCTCTCTCTCTCAATCTCTGATGTGTTTCGATTTGGTAGGCTTGGTTCCCAACCTGATCATGATGCGTGTAGACGCACGCACAAGTTAGGTCTTGTGATTTGTTTCGGGAACAGCTGCTGCTGCTAGCCTTGTAGTTAGCTATGTGTTGTTCGTATGTATGATGTGTAGCAGGTGCTTCAGGAACAACTACAAGCTTTTGTTGTTCTGTACCTTTGGCTGGACAATTGCACTGGTTATGTAGATGACAGGTTGCATGTGCTTTGCACATGACTTATGTACGCTTAAAATCTACAATATATCATTTTGAAGTTCTTGTGTCCTGGTGCACGAAAACCACACATGCCTTTAGACTATGTACGTGAATTGTTTGACTATGGTCACCTGACCACTGCTCCGTAGATGGTTGCTCCTTTTGCCATTAGGCAGAACATCTTTTGTTTTTCTCTACGAACTGCAGGTGCTTGAAATAAGATAACTGGTAGCCAGTTCTTCAATGTGAACAACTGAGACAGATTTGAAACATGTTTTAGACGTTTCAGAGGTGGCATATAGTAGTTCATTGTTCGTGTATATTTTATCGAGACTACAATGAATTTTAAAGCCACTGATTTAGGTTGAGTAAGCAAACCATATAAACGGGAAGAAAGTAAATTATTATTTTAGCAAATCAAACTAAGATTTATTGATCCAGGGATTGTTTATGAGGAGCACCATGTTTGCAGATTCGATATGAATGATTGGTTAGTATATAGACATGGTCATACGGTCTATGGTTTGTGTTCTTTCCCAAGTACAGGTCCGTACAATTACTTGGTGATTTAGAATTTGTCTCAGATCGGGGATGATGTTAAAATATTTTGCACAAACATAAGGCTTGCATTTGTCACATGTAGAAACAAAAGAGTTTCCCATAGGTATGCCATCAACTCTGTCCACAAGTGTAACAATCATTGTTGCATCAGGGGATGAGAAAAATGGATAATGTATACATTCCATCTGTCATGAATATAACCTTAGTATATCTATGTAATTTTTCGCCTGCTAAATAATACATATTTGAGAATAAATAATTTCAGTTTATTCGCTCTTTTCTTTGCCTTACTGGATTTGAATCAGCTATATAGCTACACCGGATCAGTCTATAAACTGAAATCATATATGTTTGTTCTTAAGTCATTAGTCAAGTGTATGTAACTTGTTGGTTGTCCCTTTATGTCATGAGCTAAACTGCTGACTTGGTATCTTCCATTTTGTGAATTAGCGGTGCGCCCAACTGCTGTGAAGTCTGAAAAATGGAAATGGTTGTCCATCAGTTGGGCTCTTTATTTTCTGCTTGGTTTTGTGAAATACAGTTTGATAAGTTGGATCATTCACTTTGGTTTATAACAGTCCTTACTCTTTTTTCTTTTTGGCAGGTGTTTGCCTTACAGTCAAGGTATTTTCCATCCTTATTCTACACAAGCAAACACATTGGTCTGACTAAGAAGTTCAAGGAGAATGACATGGCTTATGCTGGGTCTGCAACATTCAGTTATGTGGCATTCATGTTGACTGAGAAGATCTTTTCTGTTGTTGACATGATTTTGGAGGTTTGGTTCAATTAGAAAGATCAATGCCATGTTCCATCTTACCTAATGTTGTTACTATTGCAGCTTGCAAGGACAGCTTAGTTGACTGCAACCTAGATCAATGTGCATTGGTCTGGAAACAAGAACAACCCTTTAGATTCTCGATATGGTCATTGTGAATAGCGAGGTCGATAGCTATATATTGTGAGTTCTAATTACTTGGTCCTTCCTATTACCATTGAATTGTTTATTGCGTGGCTATTAGCTGAGTAGTGAACCAGGAGTTGAATCATTGTTATAAGAATTAAATAAGTAGGATTGTGGCACGTCCATACTAAGATGTGTAGGGAAAAAGATCGGCCTCGCCTAGGTTATTGTAGTTAGTTGGGTTGTGAACACCTCAAATATCCCAACATCATCTATACTTGACATTTAGTTGGGTTGCTATGTTGCATTGGATGGTTCACTTACCAACGAATTAGATAATATTTATTGTTTATTTCTTATATTCTATAAAAGTGTCTTCTGATGCTCTTAAGCTACACAATCCCATTATTGTCAACTTGTCATGTCATAATACAACAAACTACCTTTTTTTATGATATTACTATACTCATGTATGTTGCTGTCGTCACTACCTCCTCTGATCGAGATCGTCATCGTCCCATCTCTGTGTGTTACGAATATGCTCCTTTATTTTGCAAGAAGAAACTCGATTAAGATTTGTGTGATCAAGTTTATGTGTTGCCTCCTATGCAGTGTCCCTGGCAAGAGGACCGAGTGTGGGCAGGTGGGCATCGGCAAGACGGGTGATACGTCCATTTTGTATCATGCTTTTATATCAATATTTATTACATTGTGGGCTGTTATTATATATTATATCTCAATACTTATGGCCATTTCCTCTTATTTTACAAGGTTTACCATGAAGAGGGGTAATGCCGGCAGCTGGAATTCTTGCTGGAAAATGAGCAAACGTTGGAAACCTATTTTGCACAGCTCCAAAAGTCCTGAAACTCCACGAAACAACTTTTTGGATTTAATAAGAATTTCTGAGCAAAAGAAATAGTCCAGGGGACCCACACCCTGTCCAGGAGACAGGGGGCGCCCCCCTATAGGGCGCGCCCCTTATCTCCTGCCCCTTGGTGGGCTTCCGGCGTTCATCTTCTGCTATATCATCATTTTTACTCTGGAAAAAATTGTGGGCAAGCTTACGGGACGAAATTCCGCCTTCACGAGGTGGAACCTTGGCGGAATCAATCTAGGGCTCTGGCAGAGCTGTTTTATCGGGGACACTTCCCTCCGGGAGGGGGAAATCATCACCAACGTCATTACCAACGATCCTCTCATCGGGAGGGGGTCAATCTTCATCAACATCTTCACCAACATCATTTCCTTTCAAAATCCTAGTTCATCTCTTGTATCCAATCTTGTATTAAAACCACAAATTGGTACCTGTGGGTTGCTAGTAGTGTTGATTACTTCTTGTAGTTGATGCTAATTGGTTTACTTGGTGGAAGATCATATGTTTAGATCCTTTATGCATATTATTACTCCTTTGATTATGAACATGAATATACTTTGTGAGTAGTTACGTTTGTTCCTGAGGACATGGGTGAAGTCTTGCTATTAGTAGTCATGTGAATTTGGTATTGGTTCGATATTTTGATGAGATGTATGTTGTCTTTTCCTCTAGTGGTGTTATGTAAACGTTGACTACATGATACTTCACCATTATTTGGGTCTAGAGGAAGGCATGGGGAAGTAATAAGTAGATGATGAGTTGCTAGAGTGATAGAAGATTAAACCCTAGTTTATGCGTTGCTTCGTTAGGGGTTGATATGGATCCATACGCTTAATGATGTGGTTAGGTTTACCTTAATACTTCTTTTTGTAGTTGCGGATGCTTGCAATAGGGGTTAACCATATGTGGGATGCTTGTCCTAGTTAGGGCAGTACCCAAGTACCGGTCCACCCATATATTAAATTATCAAAGTACCGAACGCGAATCATATGAACGTGACGAAAACTAGCTTGATGATAATTTCCAATGTGTCCTCGAGAGCTCCTTTATTATTATTAGAATTTTTCCAGGCTTATCCTTTGCTACATAAAGGATTGGGCCACCTTGCTGCACTTTATTAACTTGTTGCTCGTTACTACCTATCACCTACTATTTCAGTGCTTGCAGAGAAAACCTTATTGAAAACCGCTTATCATTTCCTTCTGCTCCTCGTTGGGTTCGACACTCTTACTTATCGAAAGGACTACGATAGATCCCCTACACTTGTGGGTCATCAAGACTCTTTTCTGGCACCGTTGCCGGGAAGTGTAGCGCTTTTGGTGAGTGGAACTTGGTACGGAAACATTTATATAGTGTGCTGAAATTTTCTGATACTTGTCACTATGTAGACTAATCCTTTGAGGGGCTTGTTTGGGGTATCTTCACCCCAACTAGAAGAGCAAAGAGTTGCTCCTCAACCTACTGAACTTTAAGAAAATATTTACTTTGAGATTCCTTCGGGTATGATAGAAAAACTGCTAGCTAATCCATTTGCAGGAGATGGAACATTGCATCCCGATTTACACCTTATCTTTGTGGGTGAAGTTTGTGGATTATTTAAGCTTGCAGGTATTCCCGATGATGTTGTCAAAAGGAAGGTCTTCCCTTTATCTTTGAAGGGAGATGCATTGACATGGTATAGGCTATGTGATGATACGAGATCTTGGAATTATAAGTGATTGAAGTTGGAATTTCACCAGAAGTTCTATCCTATGCATCTTGTTCATCGTGATCGTAATTACATATATAATTTCTGGCCTCGCGAAGGAGAAAGCATCGCTCAAGCTTGGGGAGGCTTAAGTCAATGTTATATTCATGCCCCAATCATGAGCTCTCTCGGGAAATGATTATTCAGAATTTTTATGCTCGGCTTTCTCTTGATAATCGCAACCTGCTCGATACTTCCTGTGCTGGTTCTTATATGCTGAAGACTATTGATTTCAAATGGGACTTATTGGAAAGAATTAAACGCAACTCTGAAGATTGGGGTTCCGACGATGGTAAGGAGTCAGGTATGACACCTAAGTTCGATTGTGTTAAATCTTTTATGAACACCGATGCTTTCCATGGATTTAGCTCTAAGAATGGACTTGACTCTGAGATAGTAGCTACTTTTGTGAATCTTTTGCTACTCATGTTGACCTCCCTAAAGAGAAGTGGTTTAAATATAATCCTCCTGTTGAAGTAAAAGTAGTTGAACCTATTACAGTCAAAGAAAAGACTATTACCTACAGTGATCCTATTGTTCCTACTGCTTATGTTGAAAAACCTCCTTTTCCCGTTAGGATAAAAGATCATGCTAAAGCTTCGACTGCTGTTCGTAAGAGTAATACTAGGACTTATACACCTCCTGAGCAAATTAATGTTGAACCTAGTATTGCTATGGTTAAAGATCTCTTGGATGAGGACTTAGATGGGCATGTTATTTCTTTCTTGGGTGAGACTGCTAATATTGCTAGACCTGATACTAAGACACGTAGACCTGTCGTAGGGATGCCTGTTATTTCTGTTAAAATATGAGATCATTGTTATCATGGCTTATGTGATATGGGTGCTAGTGCGATACCTTATGATCTTTATAAAAAAATTATGCACGACATTGCACCCGTTGAATTAGAAGACATTGATGTTACTATTAAGCTTGCTAATAGGGATACCATTAAACCTATTGGGATTGTTAGAGATGTTGAAGTTTTGTGTGGGAAGGTTCAATACCCTGCTGATTTTCTTGTTCTTGGTTCCCCACAAGATGATTTTTGTCCCATTATTTTTGGTAGACCCTTTTTGAATACTGCTAGTGCTAAGATTAATTGTGAAAAGAATATTGTCACTGTTGGCATAGATGGTATGTCTCATGAGTTTAAGAGTTTAGTAGACAACCTCGTGAAAGGGAACCACCTAGTAAGGATGAAATTATTGGTCTTGCTTCCATTGTTGTTCCTCCAACTAATCCGTTAGAACAATATTTGCTAGACCATGAAAACGATATGTTTATGAAGGAAAGGGAGGAAATAGATGAGGTGTTCCTTAAACAGGAACCTATGCTAAAACATAACCTTCCCGTTGAAATTCTTGGGGATCCCCCTCCACCCAAGGATGATCCCGTGTTTGAACTCAAACCATTACCTGATAATCTTAAGTATGCTTATCTTGATGAAAAAGAAATATATCCTGTTATTATTAGTGCTAACCTTTCAGAGAAAGAAGAAGAAAGATTATTGAAAACTCTGAAGAAGCACCGAGCTGCTATTGGATATACTCTGGATGATCTTAAGGGCATTAGTCCCACATTATGTCAACACAAAATTTCAATGGAGAAAGATGCCAAACCAGTTAGAGATCCTCAAAGACGATTAAATCCCAAGATGAAGGAAGTGGTAAGAAAGGAGATACTAAAGCTCCTTGAGGCAGGTATTATTTATCCCGTTGCTGATAGTGAATGGGTAAGCCCTGTCCATTGTGTCCCTAAAAAGGGAGGTATTACTGTTGTTCCTAATGATAAAGATGAATTGACCCCGCAAAGAATTATTACAGGTTATAGGATGGTAATTGATTTCCGTAAGTTAAATAAAGCTACTAAGAAAGATCATTACCCTTTACCTTTTATTGATCAAATGCTAGAAAGGCTATCCAAACACACACATTTTTGCTTTCTAGATGGTTATTCTGGTTTCTCTCAGATACCTGTGTCAGCGAAGGATCAATCTAAAACTACTTTTACTTGCCCTTTTGGTACTTTTGCTTATAGACGTATGCCTTTTGGTTTATGTAATGCACCTGCTACCTTTCAAAGATGCATGATGGCTATATTCTCTGATTTTTGTGAAAAGATTTGTGAGGTATTCATGGATGACTTTCTCCGTCTATGGATCCTCTTTTGATGATTGTTTGAGCAACCTTGATCGAGTTTTGCAGAGATGCGAAGACACTAGTCTCGTCCTGAATTGGGAAAAAGTGTCACTTTATGGTTAATGAAGGCATTGTCTTGGGGCACAAGATCTCCGAGAGAGGTATTGAAGTTGATAAAGCCAAAGTTGATGCTATTGAAAAGATGCCATGTCCCAAGGACATAAAAGGTATAAGAAGTTTCCTTGGTCACGCCGGTTTTTATAGGAGGTTCATTAAGGACTTTTCTAAAATCTCTAGGCCTCTGACTAATTTATTGCAAAAAGATATTCCTTTTGTCTTTGATGATGATTGTGTAGAAGCATTTGAAGTACTTAAGAAAGCTTTGATCACTGCACCTATTGTTCAGCCACCTGATTGGAATTTACCTTTTGAAATTATGTGCGATGCTAGTGATTATGCTGTAGGTGTGTTTTAGGGCAAAGAGTCGATAAGAAATTGAATGTTATCCAGTATGCTAGTAAGACTCTTGATACTGCCCAGAGAAATTATGCTACTACTGAAAAAGAGTTCTTAGCAGTTGTGTTTGCATGTGATAAGTTTAGACCTTATATTGTTGATTCCAAAGTTACTATTCACACTGATCATGCTGCTATTAAATATCTTATGGAAAAGAAAGATGCTAAGCCTAGACTCATTAGATGGGTTCTCTTGCTCCAAGAATTTGACTTGCATATTATTGATAGAAAGGGAGCTGAGAACCCCGTTGCAGATAACTTGTCTAGGTTAGAGAATGTTCTTGATGACCCACTGCCTATTAATGATAGCTTTCCTGATGAACAATTAGCGGTCGTCAATGCTTCTTGTAATGCTCCTTGGTATGCTGATTATGCTAATTACATTGTTTCTAAATATATACCGCCTAGTTTCACATACCAGCAAAAGAAAAAGTCCTTTTATGATTTAAGACATTACTTCTGGGATGATCCACACCTTTATAAAGAAGGAGTAGATGGTGTTATTAGACGTTGTGTGCCTGAGCATGAACAGGAACAGATTCTACGTAAGTGTCACTCTGAATCTTATGGAGGGCACCACGCTGGAGATAGAACTGCACACAAGGTACTACAATCTGGTTTTTATTGGCCTACTCTTTAAAGATGCTCGTAAATTTGTCTTATCTTGTGATGAATGTCAGAGAATAGGTAACATTAGTAGACATCAAGAAATGCCTATGAATTATTCTCTTGTTATTGAACCGTTGTTTGGGGCTTTGATTATATGGGACCCTTTCCTGCCTCTAATGGTTATACACATATTTTAGTTGCTGTTGATTACGTTACTAAGTGGGTAGATGCTATTCCAACTAGTAGTGCTGATCATAACACTTCTATTAAAATGCTTAAAGAAATTATTTTTCTGAGGTTTGGAGTCCCTAGATATCTTATGACTGATGGTGGTTCACATTTTATTCATGGTGCTTTCTATAAGATGCTTGCTAAGTATGATGTCAATCATAGAATAGCATCTCCTTATCATCCGCAGTCTAGTAGTCAAGTAGAGTTGAGCAATAGAGAGCTCAAATTAATTTTGCAAAAGACTGTGAATAGATCTAGAAAGAATTGGTCCAAAAAACTTGATGATGCATTATGGGCCTATAGGACTGCATACAAAAATCCTATGGGTATGTCTCCATATAAGATGGTTTATGGAAAAGTGTGTCATTTACCTCTTGAACTTGAACATAAAGCATATTGGGCTATTAAGGAGCTTAATTATGACTTGAAACTTGTCGGTGAGAAGAGGTTGTTTGATATTAGCTCACTTGATGAATGGAGAACCCAAGCATATGAGAATGCCAAGCTTTTCAAAGAAAAAGTCAAACGCTGGCATGATAAGAGGATACATAAGCGTGAGTTTAACGTAGGAGATTATGTGTTATTATTCAACTCTCGTTTAAAAATTTTTGCAGGAAAACTTCTCTTAAAATGGGAAGGTCCCTACGTTATCGAGGAGGTCTATCATTCTGGTGCTATAAAAATCAACAACTTCGAAGGCACAAATCCAAGGGTGGTAAACGGTCAAAGAATTAAACATTATATTTCAAGTAATCCTATCAATGTTGAAACTAATATTATTGAAACCATAACCCCTGAGGAATACATAAGGGACACTTTCCAGAACATTCCAGACTCCGAAAAGGCATAGGTATGTGGTACGGTAAGTAAACCGACTCCAAAACAACTCTAATGGCAATTTTTAGCAGTTTTGGATTATTTAAGGATTTTAGGAAGGAAGAAGTAGTCCGAAAGGGACACGAGGCCCCCACGAGAGTGGAGGGCGCCCCCCCTGTATGGCGTGCCCCCCTATCTCGTGGGCACCTCGTGTGCCTCCCGGACTCTGTTTTCTTGCACATTACGTATTTTGGTCGGTAAAAATTCATATATATACTCCCGAAGGTTTTGACCACCGTATCACGCAAATATCCTCTGTTTTCGTTTCAAGCTGTTTCTGTTTCAGATCTAGAGCATCATGGCGTCTCCAAGCACTCCCAAGGACAAGTTTTTGAGAGGGTTATCAACCCCTATCTCGCGGAGGTTCTGCAACACCCTCAAACCATTGAGATGCGTGAGGGGGTGCTGCACATCCGTGATGTGGAGGGACCAAGACGTACCGGGAGCGTGGAGACAAAGCTCGAAGCCGTGGAGCAGGAAGTTTACAAGTGTCAAGGGATGGTGGAGCGTGGACTCAACGCCAACCAGATGATGATCACGGAGTTCACCAACAACCACAAGCTAGATGCTAAAGTCATTGGGGAGACCATCTTCAAGCTTCAAGAGAAAATCGAGCACCTCCAAGCCCAGATCTATGACCTGCAAAACCAGAACTGTGAGTATGAATATAGATTCAAGCGAATGATTTTGGCTGCAGATTTAAGGATCCCGGAGACTCGATCATCCTTTTATGATGGAGAGCCTGTGCCTTGGAAGACGGACGACAAGCCATCATCATCAACAACTCCTACTTCACCACCTCCGAGGAAATAATCACATGGGTATGGGCACTCCCCTTGGCAACTGCCAAGCTTGGGGGAGGTGCCCCGGTATCGTATCACCATCACACTCCTATCTTTACCGCTTTATTTAGTTCGATCCTTTTAGTAGTATCTTGATCTAGTAGATTGAAATTTAGATATCAAGTAGTTTTGAGTTTTGCTTTGTGATCTCTTTATGTAATCGAGTCCGTGTGCTATCTATAATAAAGATTAGTGTTGAGTCAAGGGCTTTGCTATGTTGCTATGATCTTGAGAAAGTAGAAAGAATAAAAGAGTTCATATTGATCTTATGGATAGTGATAACTTCACACATAGAAAGTATGAGGCATAAAAATTGTTGAGAGTTGATGAACGTAGTCTTGGTCATCGTTGCAATTAATAGGAAGTGATAAGGAAAGAGGGGTTCACATATAAATATATTATATTGGACATCTTTTATGATTGTGAAGCACTCATTAAGTATGACATGCTAAAAGAGTTGATGTTGGACAAGGAAGACAACGTAATGGTTTATGTTTTCCGACATCTCAGTTAAAGTATATTGTCATTGACCTTCCAAACATGTTGAGCTTGCCTTTCCCCCTCATGCTAGCCAAATTCCTTGCACCAAGTAGAGATACTACTTGTGCTTCCAAATATCCTTAAACCCAGTTTTGCCATGAGAGTCCACCATACCTACCTATGGATTGAGTAAGATCCTTCAAGTAAGTTGTCATCGGTGCAAGCAATAAAAATTGCTCTCTAAATATGTATGACTTATTAGTGCAGAGAAAATAAGCTTTGTACGAACTTGTTGTGGAAGTAATAAAAGCGACGGACTGCATAATAAAGGTCCACATACAAGGGGCAATATAAAGTGATGTTCTTTTGCATTAAGATTTTGTGCATCAACCCTAAATGCGCATGACAACCTCTGCTTCCCTCTGCGAAGGGCCTATCTTTTACTTTATGTTTTTACTTTATGCTTGAGTCAAGGTGATCCTCACCTTTCCCTTTTTCATTTTATCCTTTGGCAAGCTCCTCGTGTTTGAAAGATCATGATGCATATATCCAATTGGATGTAAGTTAGCATGGGCTATTATTGTTGACATCACCTAAAGGTGAATACGTTGGGAGGCAACACAATAAGCCCCTATCTTTCTCAGTGTCCGGCTGAAACTCTATAACCACAAGTATTGCGTGAGTGTTAGCAATTGTACGGGACTATGAGATAGTTGAGTATGTGAGATTGCTGAAAAGCTCTATTATGGACTCTTTCTGATGTTACGATAAATTGCAATTGCTTCAATGACTGAGATTATAGTTTGTTAGTTCCCAATAAAGTTTTTGAACCATACTTGACATTGTGAATTGCTTGTTACTTGAGCATAGGAAATCATATGACAAAATCTATTTATGTTGTTGTTATTAGAACGATCATGATGCCCTCATGTCCGTATTTTATTTTTATCGACATCTCTATCTGTAAACATGTGGACATGTTTTTCGATTTCGGCTTCCGCTTGAGGACAAGCGAGGTCTAAGCTTGGGGGAGTTGATACGTCCATTTTGCATCATGCTTTTATATCAATATTTATTGCATTATGGGCTGTTATTATACATTATATCTCAATACTTATGGCTATTCTCTCTTATTTTACAAGGTTTACCATGAAGGAGGGAATGCCGGCAGCTGGAATTCTTGCTGGAAAAGGAGCAAACGTTGGAAACCTATTCTGCACAGCTCCAAAAGTCCTGAAACTCCACGAAACAACTTTTTGGATTTAATAAGAATTTCTAAGCAAAAGAAATAGGCCAGGGGGGCACACCCTGTCCAGGAGATAGGGGGTGCCCCCCTATAGGGCCCGCCCCCTATCTCCTGGGCCCCCTGGTGGGCCTCCGGCGTCCATCTTCTGCTATATCATCACTTTTACCATGGAAAAAATCGTGGGCAAGCTTACGGGACAAAACTCTGCCGCCACGAGGCAGAACCTTGGCGGAATCAATCTAGGGCTCTCGCAGAGCTGTTCTGCCGGGGACACTTCCCTCCGGGAGGGGGAAATCATCACCAACGTCATCACCAACGATCCTCTCATCGGGAGGGGGTCAATCTCCATCAACATCTTCACCAGCACCATCTCCTCTCAAAACCTTAGTTCATCTCTTGTGTCCAATCTTGTATCAAAACCACAAATTGGTACCTGTGGGTTGCTAGTAGTGTTGATTACTCCTTGTAGTTGATACTAATTGGTTTACTTGGTGGAAGATCATATGTTCAGATCCTTTATGCATATTATTACTCCTCTGATTATGAACATGAATATGCTTTGTGAGTAGTTACGTTTGTTCCTGAGGACATGGGTGAAGTCTTGCTACTAGTAGTCATGTGAATTTGGTATTCGTTCGATATTTTGATGAGATGTATGTTGTCTTTTCCTCTAGTGGTGTTATGTGAACGTCGACTACATGACACTTCACCATTATTTGGGCCTAGAGGAAGGCATGGGGAAGTAATAAGTAGATGATGGGTTGCTAGAGTGACAGAAGCTTAAACCCTAGTTTATGCGTTGTTTCGTTAGGGGTTGATATGGATCCATACGCTTAATGCTGTGGTTAGGTTTACCTTAATACTTCTTTTTGTAGTTGCGGATGCTTGCAATAGGGGTTAATCATAAGTGGGATGCTTGTCCTAGTTAGGGCAGTACCCAAGTACCGGTCCACCCACATATCAAATTATCAAAGTACCGAACGCGAATCATATGAACGTGACGAAAACTAGCTTGACGATAATTCCTAATGTGTCCTCGGGAGCTCCTTTATTATTATTAGAATTTGTTCAGGCTTATCCTTGGCTACATAAAGGATTGGGCCACCTTGCTGCACTTTATTTACTTTATTTACTTGTTGCTCGTTACTATTTATCTTATCACAAAACTACCTATCACCTACTATTTCAGTGCTTGTAGAGAAAACCTTACTGAAAACCGCTTATCATTTCCTTCTACTCCTCGTTGGGTCGACACTCTTACTTATCGAAAGGACTACAATAGATCCCCTACACTTGTGGGTCATCAACGGGCTGTCGGTGTGGTGTTGAAGTTGATCAATAGTGGTGCACCTACGCCATGTATGGATCAATACTCAGTTTCCATCGAGGCCCAACCCATCCAGGTTCTTATGGTCCTTTGCCTCTCGGCTTCTCTTTTATTGAAACTGCATAACTGTTCCATGCCTAATGCTATTCCTGCTTGTGAGAGGAGCGGCGTGTGTGGGAAAGGTGCACTCCCTCTCTTTCGCTCTTCATATGTACTCTTTCTTGGTTTAGATCTTTCTCAGCATCTCATGCCACGAGTCAAAATGAGTAGTACTACTCATGTACATTCTGGTGTCACTATGTCGTGCTCATTAGCTTTGCTAGGTAGCAATGATTATAGCTCCTGATTTCTTCATGTCTTCCTTTCCTGTTGTGCACTTTTCTATGATTGCATTGCTAAGAGCCTTTATTTTTTTCCTTCTATTCTTTGCTAATATATTCTTCTTAATTAGTTTTTTTAATTATCAATATAGGCCTTTAATTTGTGTGCACCTAATATTAAATCCTGAGCAAAGTGAAATGATGTAGTGTTTGGGAAACACGCCTATGATCTGGATCATTAACTGTTTGATTCCTTTAGGTGATGAGGCAGCCGTCAACATGGGCCTCCTGAAGAACGGTTGGGCGGTGCAAAGCGCAACTCCGACGCGGTTCCTCGCCAATTGGACGGCGTTCAGGCGCAACCCTGGTGCCCACTGAGTACTGCCTCGGCTACAACCTCCCACGGTGAGCTCCATCTTCCTCCTGCTCATCTGCTTCGGCTACTGTATTGGACATGGCCATGGCTATATTGATGTGGTGCTCGTCTGGTTGATGCTCTATGCCCTAGTCATGCATTGGTCCCTACTTGAGCCCTGTAGTTGTGGATGCATGCTATTCTAGGGTTTGCAGGCTGCTGTACTTGTTGAGTTGCTATCATAGGAGCTCCTGTGATGATCTGGTTTACATGTGGATGCCCCGGTCGTATAGCCATGCTCCTGGATTTGCTAAATTGATAAGTGGCGTGTGTGCTAGGGCGATGATGATTAATGGCTGAAATAAGTGTGCCTTCGAGCAATCGAGGTACCTATGGGTATCAAGTTGGATCCTCCCTCTTGTCTCTAGAATCCTTTTTGATCATGTGATACTTATTCTTCTGCCCTTGGATGGTCATTCTTGTTGAGTGATAACCAGGGTAGCTCCACTGTATAAACAGATTGATCTGGCGATTAGAGAGGACGGGGGTAGGTTATATGATCGAGGAAAGGCAAATCTGAGCCCACTATGCAATGAACCCTGAACCCTTTGTTCCAGAATTCACGAGCGTTCCTACAAGCTCTCACAGCAATTAGAGCTTTTCGGCCGTCGGATCGGTTTGCTTGATGCGATTCTGGCTGTCAGATCGAGCCACTGGAAGACCTCGGCCGTCGGATCGAAATCATGTCCCCCTGTAGCACGTTTGATCCCGCCTGGCTCGCGTGTCGGTTACCCCTTCCGTCTGACCGGATCTCACTGACCTATGGGGTCCCGGCGGGTGGGTCGCGTCCGTCAGCGAGCAAGTGCGGTCGGTGCGTCCATTCACGCGCGCGCCGGCCGTAAATATCCCGCACCACCGCACATAATAACGTGCCTCCTGCCGAGGGTATTTTGGGTATTTCACCTGGTGGGTATCTGCGTGTCGTTTGGTGGATGGGTGCTTTTTCTCCTTCTGGTCCTCACTTCACCGATTGGTTGAAACCCTAGCCGCCACTATCCTCTGCTACAACCTCCCTTGGTGAGCTCTGTCTTCCTCCTGCTCCCCTGCTTCAGCTACTATATGGGACATGGTCGTGGCTGTGTTGATGTGGTGCTCATCTGGTTGTTGCTCTATGCCCTACTCTTGCATCGGTTCCTACTTGAGCTTTGTAGTTGTGGATCCATGCTATTCTAGGGGTTTGCAGGCAACTGTTCATGTTTAGTTGCTATCGTAGGAGCTCTTGTGGTGCCCTGGTTTACATTTGGGTGGTCTATTCCTATAGCTATGCTCCTGGATTTGCTAAATTGATCAGTGGCGTTCGTGCTAGGGCGATGATGATTAACCTGTGGGTATCAAATTGGATCCTCCCTCTTGTCTCTAGAATCCTTTTTGATCCTATGATACCTATTGATCTATCCTTGGATGGTCATTCTTGTTGAGTGATAACCAGGGCAGCTCCATTGGATAAACATATTGACCTGATGATAAGAGATGACGGGGGTAGGTTATATGATCGAGGAAAGGCAAATCTGAGCCCACTATGCAATGATCCCTTAACTCTTTTTATTTGTATTTAAAGGCGTTGCTTATTTATGCTCCAGTGTTTATAGCCATCTTATGTAAAGATATCTTTTCGGTCATATCTTTATTGCATATGAGTTGTTCTTGATATTTTATTATTTGTTGTTGGTTCTTTATTTAATCTGGTTAAGAGTAAGTTGCACTTTGTTATGCTAGAAAGGCTCATTCGCATCAAGTTGTCGGTTGAATGGCTTTGTTGTTTTTTAGGGATTTGTCTAGGGTTTGCTGGTTAATCCATTCTGATTTTGTCTGATCGTGCTCTTGGCTTCCGAGCCGTGGTGCTCGAGGTGGTCTGGCTGCCACCGCCGCACCTGCTCGATGCTGCACCACCCGTTTTCCTCGCCGTCGACGACGGGCTCCTCAA
Source organism: Triticum aestivum (assembly GCF_018294505.1). Taxonomy (NCBI): domain Eukaryota; kingdom Viridiplantae; phylum Streptophyta; class Magnoliopsida; order Poales; family Poaceae; genus Triticum; species Triticum aestivum. Next base: position 203,752,231 of record NC_057798.1, read on the forward strand.
TGATTCTTCCAAGGAGCTCGTGAGCAAGAGAGTGAGAGGTGTCTTCTTCTCCCTCCTCCTCTTCTTCTTCATGGAGAGAAACATAAGAAAACCATTAGTCTCATCATCTTATGGAGCTGAGTATTGTCCCATAACTATTGTTGCATGATTTAGCATACTATAAATGTTAATCAGTCCCTTAAATTTGCATTGCATGGTTCCCCTTAAAGAATTGCATTTTTCCAGTTATTTCTTATTGTTGTTAGCAGGACAAATATGTGTATTTTATAACACTGTTGGAGGACAGATGCGAATTTGGTTGGCTTTTTTCTTGCACCGACAACATCATCTCTACATCTGATGTTTAGGTTGTGTTAGTAATGACTAATGAGAAAGTGTGGCAAATAATCGCTGAACAGAGTCAGATGATTCATTCATGTGCCAGTGTTTGCGCTATATGCCTATAGTCAGTCATGACTCGTTTTCGCTTGTGCATACACTATTTTTTAGAAAGTGATAGCAATACTGTAGTTTTTACAAATTGCAAAAACGAAAAAAAAATTCTTCGGTTCTATTTTAGAGTCAAACCAGATGATCAGCACCGTCAGCCACGTAGAATGATTTTGTAGGTTGATACTAGAGGCTAGTTATATGTGAATTGCTGATGAGTAGAAAGCAAACGTACAAAGGGTATGCCAACTATTGTAAGCTCGAGAATTCATATACATCATTTATGCATGGGTTTGTTGTGTTTCTAATTTCCAAATGTTTACTATGTGTGTAGTTGCATAATATTTCTAGATAACTCAAACACAATAATTATGCATGTGTGTGTCATGTATCTTATTTCCAAATGCTTATTGTGTGTGTCGTTGCATATTGTTCCTTTATACATAATTGTATGGTGATCATGATGCATACTTCTTTGGAATACAGAACCATGTTACACTGCTATTCTTACCTTTTCTATTGGTGCAGTGTTGTTGCTAAATGATGAAGAGGCATACAGTGTTTTTTTCAATTTACTCTATCAGGTAAAACACAGAACAATGTAAGTTTATGTTGCTGCTTGTGTGGGTTAAATGTTTTTTGACATGATAGCTACTATTATTCATGATGGAATTTACTGTTGTCGGTTCTATTATAAAAGCATGCTTGCATCTAAGAATGGCTCCTCGGACTTCTTGTTTCTGTTTTTAGTGTAGATAGACATTTTCGACATATTATAAAGTGTGTGGAACATGCATTTGTTCTTTTATTCCATCACATTTTGTTGTTGTTATATCTGCTTGTGATGAATCGAATGCAAGTCATCCACTTATCTATCTTTTGATTTTTCTCTTTCTCTAGAGCATGCTGAAGTCTGAACGCCAACTGAGCTTGCGCCGGCTGGCGCAATATCTAAGGCGAACGTAAATCTTGTCCGTAAAGAATAAAAATGTCATGTGAGTATCATGTAATTTCTTTGGCGCTTCATATGTTTCTTAAATTGTCGCCGTCGCACTAATCATCGATACCTGAACACAGGAGCCAGTCAAGCGCCCTTCCCCATTTCAAAGAGGGGGAATAATTATCGTGGCACCATCTGAAAACTCTGCTCCTTCGGATATTGCTCATACGGCTGCAGCTTTTAGCACTGCGACCACCGCCATGCCCAAGACTATTAGTGGATGATTCTTTGCCATCAACCTCCCTCCAGATCAGGTTGGCAGACTGCAGCCGTGTCTGGTTCCGCGCTTCAACACAAGCCACACGATCAATGACGTGCGGGCTCATCGACACGACAAGGCCAGGAGAAACAAATGACTACACCCTACAGGTCGGGTTCCCCCCTAAGCCCCTCGACGACGCGACCAAGACCATCGAGGAAGCCGGTGTCGCCAGCTCGGTGATCATCCAGAGTCTAATCTTAACAGGCTGTTGACCACACGTCATCGAACGCATCATCCATCTGTCCCAATCGTGCACATTTCCTTGCCCTTTTGTCCGTCCCTGAGCTCTCTTGGATGCCCCTCAGGTATTAAGATTGTAAAAATTGGTGAGATCTCTGGGTACCTGTCTTATTCATATGCTATGGCGTAAGTATACTTGGCTTGCACTTGTGCTTCCTGTCCGGTCTTCATCGCGTTTTGTGTACTGGCAATCCTTTTATTCATGTCTAACGGCCTCTTTGGTACGGGCATGGGACAGGGAAGGGTAGCTACAATGGATGCCCATTATTCATGTTTTGTTCTGTTCATCGATGAAAGTCTTAGACGCCGATTGCAATTTGTGAGCAACCGGGGTGGGTTATTAGCAGGCAGTGACTCCAGCGCTAAACCGTATTTTCTACTAATTTATCATTACTTTCTTGATCAAAGCGTTGGGACCGGCACCCTCGCGCCAAGGCGTGATCCCGATCTAGTTTTTTACATAGGAGGTACCATCTTGCACCATGCGATAAAGGGTTGTTTGATGCAACAAAAATAGTGGTACTAACTTATATTTAAGAAACAAATTCTTATTTAACACTATCTTAAATTCGGTTTCCTTATTTGACACGAAAAAAGTTATTTTTTTCCCTATTTAACAAAGAGTGTAAATTTTGTGCATTTTATGACACTTTCGTTGATTTTGAGCACAAATGACACCTGAAAAGACACTTTTGCCCCTCAGATGGTATGTCTGTGTGCGGGACAGTAGCGCACACATGCAACATCAGTGCGTGGGCCATAGCACATAGGCAGCAGCACATACACACGCAACAACACACATGCACGCGCACACACACAACAGCACACACAACACACGTACACACGCAACAGCACATACCCAGCAACACACGCAGCAGCACAGATGCACACATCACACATGCACGCAACATCACACATTGACACACACACACACGTACACACACAATAGCAAACACACATGCAACATCACACACGCAGCAGCACCAGCATACACGTGCGCGCGTGCACACGCACGCGCGCACATACACACAGCAGCAGCACCAGCACACACACGTGCACACAAACAGACCACATGAGGGCAAATGGGTCTTTTCAGGTGTCATTTAGACTCAAAATGGACAGAAGTGTCATAAAAGGCATAAAATTTAGACTCGTTGTTATATAGGAAAGAAATCATTTGTTGATGTCAAATTGGGCATAAAATTTAGAGCCGGTGTTAAATAAGGAATTCTCTCTGTATTTAATCACAAACTAACTTGTGGTTGGATGGTTAGAGGGACGGTGGTATCCCCAACCCATCAGTGTTCAAGTCCTAGTTCTCGTTTTATTTCTGGATTTATTTTAGGATTTCCGGTGATGCGCTTTCTTTTTTTCGAGGGTATGCCAATGGCGTACCTTAGCTTTATAGAAGGGAGAAAAATATGTACAAGAGATTACACATGTGCTAGTTAGGGGTCACAAGTCGACCCTAACCAACCCTCCACACCACTCCCTAAGTCTACTCGACTACTATGTATCTAGATGTCCTCCAAACGCTCCTGCTCTTGCCCATGTCCTGAGATCATCGAAGATCATGTCCACCGTATCCCATTCATTCTTGATCATTCTGGTGCCAAAAACCCTCGCGTTCCTTTGCTTCCATAACGTCCAACAGATTAGCATCACGAAAGTGTCAAAGCCTGAATTCTGAAGCGCGTCAGCTTGCGGTTAGGCAAAAGATCAATGAAAGTGGGTGTTCTATTGTTTGCCTCCAAGAAACCAAATGCATGCATATTGATCAACGCTTCATTAGAAAATTCTGTCCACGGCGTTTTGATAATTTTGTTTATGTACCATCGGTTGGGGCATCCGCTGGTATGGTGGTCATATGGAATTCATCTTTCTTCATAGGCAATTTAATTGAGGCTAAACCATATGGTATTATTGTGAAGTTTCAATCTAAGCACACATCTGAGTCTTGGTTTCTTGTCTCAATTTATGGTCCGTGTCAAGGACCGGCGCGTGATGATTTTGTGCAGTGGTTATATAATCTGGATATTCAGTTCGAGGATAATTGGTTGCTTTTAGGTGATTTCAACTTTATGCGTTCGATTGAGAATTGAAATCAGCCAGGTGGTGATGTGAATGATATCTTTTTGTTTAATGAAGTAATTGGTCATTTGGGTCTTGTTGAACTGCCAATCAAGGGTCGTCAATACACATGGTCTAATATGCAAACCACACCTTTACTCGAACAAATTGATTGGTTTTTTACATCTGTGACTTGGACACATGATCACCCCAACACAATGGTGATTCCGCTTGCGCGTACTGCCTCCGATCACGTTCCGTGTGTGGTTTCAATTGCCACTTGTATTCCCAAGGCAAAAGTTTTTCGTTTTGAAAACTATTGGGTTGATTTGCCTGGTTTTATGGACTGTGTATCTGAGGTTTGGAATAGACCTGTGGATAAATCTTCAACTGCCTTAATCATTTCTGCTAAATTCAAATCTCTTCGGTATGCCCTTAAGAAATGGCATCTTAATCTATCCACAGTCAAGGCTCTCATTGCCGATTGCAACAAAGTAATTCTTTTTTTGGATAATATTGAGGAATTTAGGCCCTTGAGTTGGCCGGAGTTCAATTTTCGGAAGATTGTCAAATTACATCTTGAAGATATCCTACACTGGCAGTTCATTTATTGGAAGCAGTGTTGCACGATCAGAAATATCAAAGTTGGTGAGGAGAATTCAAAAATTTTCCACGCTATGGCAACTGAAAGGTATAGGAGAAACACTATTTCCTCGATCAAATCTGTGGATGGGGAAGTGGTTTCTGATCATCAACAGTTAGCAGGGATGTTTTGGTCTGATTTCAATCGTAGAATGGGCCAGGCAAAAGGTATACAAATGGGTTTTGACCTTGACACATTAATTGCCCGTATTGATGGTCTGGAGAACTTATCCTTGCCTTTCTCGGATTCCGAGGTGGATACGGTGATTAAGAGCATGCCTTCTGACCGGGCTCCGGGCCCCGATGGGTTTACTGGTCTTTTTCTCAAGAAATGTTGGAATATTTTGAAGCCAGATTTCATGAAGCTGGTCAGGGAGTTTTATGAGGGAAAGTGCAACCTGGAGTGTCTGAATACATCTCTCATTACCCTCATTCCAAAGAAGTTGAGCCCAGAATATATTGGTGATTTTAGGCCCATCTCATTGACAAACACTTGTCTCAAGTTTTTAACTAAACTTTTGGCAAATCGTTTACAGAGTGTTATCCTAAAATGTATTCATCGCAATCAATATGGGTTTCTTCGCTGTAGATCCATTCAAGATTGTCTTGCATGGTGTTTTGAATATATACATCAGTGCAAGGCATCCAAAAGGCCTATAATCCTTCTCAAGTTGGATTTCACGAAGGCGTTTGACACCATCGAGCACGATCTGATCCTCAGGATCCTAAAACACAAGGGTTTTGATGATCGTTGGACTGGTTGGATTGATAGCATCTTGTCCTCTGGATCCTCTTCGGTCCTTTTAAATGGTGTGCCTGGTAATCACTTTGTCTGCCGGTCAGGTGTGCGTCAAGGAGACCCATTATCCCCTTTGTTATTTGTGATTGCTGTGGATTTATTGCAGTCTGTGGTTAATGAGATGTGTGCAAGGAACATTCTCACACTGCCCATACCAGCCTCTTCACGGGACTATCCGATTGTGCAATACGCTGATGACACATTAATTGTCCTTCCGGCAGTGGACGGACAGCTCATTGCCTTCAAGGAGATGCTTGAAACCTTTGCTAAGTCTACGGGTTTGCGGGTTAATTTTAGTAAATCATCATTGATTCCAATGAATATGTCTGATGAGGAGGGTCAACATGTGGCGGCTTTGCTTGGATGTGATGTTGGTTCCATGCCATTTACTTACCTGGGATTGCCAATGGGTACTACTCGGCCCACAATTTATGACTTGCTTCCCTTAGTGGACCGCATAGAGAGAAGATTGTCTGCCTCATCCTGTCTGTTGAACCAGGGCAGCCGGCTGCAGCTCTTGAAATCGGTTTTATGTTCCATGCCAATATACTTCTTGTGCACTCTTTCATTACCTCAAGGAATTTTGAAGCAGATTGAACGTATCATGCGGCAATGTTTGTGGCGAGGCAACTCTGATACACCAAGACAATCATTGGCAGCTTGGAAGTTAGTATGTCGGCCCAAAAGCCAGGGAGGACTCGGGGTTTTAGACCTTGGCAAACAAAATGATGCCTTGTTGATCAAGCATCTCTTCAAATTCTATAACAAGTTGGATGTGCCCTGGGTTTCACTTATCTGGGATACATATTATGCCGCTGCACCGCCCCAAGTAACTCAAAGTTGCGGTTCCTTCTGGTGGCGTGATGTGATGAAGCTATATGACAAATTTTGTAAGTTGGCCGTCACTCATGTGCGCTCCGGGGACTCGGTGGTTTTCTGGCTGGATCGGTGGCAACTTAATAACGAGGTGGTTATCATGCAACAACGTTTCCCGAGGCTTCATTCTTTTGTGATTGATGACACGCTTACCATTAAGAATGTGATGGAGTTGACTGCCCTCACCGACAATTTTCACCTGCCTTTATCAGTTGAAGATTTTGAGGAATTCAATCAACTTCAGGCTTTAATGCCTCTGATAAATTTGCATGAGGGAGTTAGCGATGTCTGGAAATGGCCTTCAAAATCTGGGGATTATCAATCCAGGATCTACTATTTGTCTTGTTTTTCCGAAGTCATGGCTGACCCGCTTTTTGGGTGGATCTGGAAATGTTCTTGCACTCTCAAGCTCAAGGTGTTTGGCTGGCTTCTTTTGATGGACCGTCTAAACACTAGGGACATGATGCAGTGACGGCATTGGATTATCCAGGATGATACTTGTGCCATTTGCTCCTCAGGTTTACATGAAGATAGAGCTCATCTCTTCTTTGCTTGCAACTTTAGCAAACGTGTCTGGAATTACTTGGGCATCTCATGGAATGTTCAACCTAACCATACTACTTTTGAAATGGCTTGTGAGGCCAGGAGGGATTTCGATCAACCGTTTTTCACTGAGGTAGTCTTTACGGCTACTTGGAATATTTGGACCCAAAGGAATGGAAAGATCTTCAGAAATGAGTTGCCCACTTTCAGAGCTTGGAGGAGGAATTTTATTCATGATATTTCTCTCTTAACTCATAGAATCAAGTGTAAATATAGAGATAGACTAAACTCTTGGATAGCTTCCTTACACTAATCTCTCCCTGTAAGTAGTCTTTCTTCTTTTTTGTTTCCCTTTGTAATTTTGTACTGATTCCATATTGTTTTTAATAAAGGGCTGTGAGGCTGTTGCCTTGCAGTACATAGTCAAAAAAAAGAAAGTGTCAAAGCCTTTCCGGGATTGCTTATCTATTCGTTTTCTACCTTCCGTCCACCACTGTACCAGCCTCGAGTTGTTAGTTGGGCATAGGTCTGCCGTCATACCCATCCTGACGATGCAATGAAACCACACTTGCCGCGAGAAGACGCATTGCAACAATATATGATCAACCGTGTCCTCCTCTTGGTCACACATGTAGCATTGTGAGATTTGGTCCTGTAAACTGTGCCTGGTTCTCATGTCTGATGTCCAGAGATGATATTGCACAGCTAGCTGATACGTCTCCAACGTATCTATAATTTTTTATTGTTCCATGCTATTATATTACCCCGTTTGGATGTTTATGGGCTTTATTTTACACATTTATATCATTGTTGGGACTAACCTACTAACCGGAGGCCCAACCGATATTGTTGTTTTTTTTGCCTATTTCAGTATTTCGAAGAAAAGGAATATCAAACGGAGTCCAAACGGAATGAAACCTTCGGGAGCGTGATTTTTGGAACGAACGTGATCCGGAGAGCTTGGAGTGCAAGTCAAGAAGCACCCGAGGCCCCCACGAGATAGGAGCCCCCTCCCCCCCCCCCCGTAGGGCGTGCCCCATGTCTCGTGGGCCCCTCGGGCGGTCACCGACGTACTTCTTCCTCCTATATATACCTACGTACCACGAAAACATCCAGGGGCACCATGAAACACAATTTCCACCGTCGTAACGTTCTGTATCCGCGAGATCTCATCTTGGAGCCTTCGCCGGCACTCTGCCAGAGGGGGAATCAACCACAGAGGGCATCTACATCAACATCCTTGCCCCTCCGATGAGTTGTGAGTAGTTTACCACAGACCTACGGGTCCGTAGTTATTAGCTAGATGGGCATCTACATCAACATCCTTGCCCCTCCGATGAGTTGTGAGTAGTTTACCAAAGACCTACGAGTCCATAGTTATTAGCTAGATGGCTTCTTCTCTCTTTTTGGATCTCAATACAATGTTCTCCCCCTCTCTTGTGGAGATCTATTCGATGTAAACTCTTTTTGCGGTGTGTTTGTCGAGATCCGATGAATTGTGGGTTTATGATCAAGTTTATCTATGAATAATATTTGAATATTCTCTGAATTCTTTTATGTATGATTGAGTTATCTTTGCAAGTCTCTTCGAATTATCAGTTTGGTTTGGCCTACTAGATTGATCTTTCTTGCCATGGGAGAAGTGCTTAGCTTTGGGTTCAATCTTGCGGTGTCCTTACCCAGTGACAGAAAGGGTTGCAAGGCACGTATTATATTGTTGCCATCGAGGATAACAAGATGGGGTTTATATCATATTGCTTGAGTTTATCCCTCTACATCATGTCATCTTGCTTAATGCGTTACTCTGTTCTTATGAACTTAATACTCTAGATGCAGGCAGGAGTCGGTCGATGTGTGGAGTAATAGTAGTAGATGCAGGCAGGAGTCGGTCTACTTGTTATGGACGTGAAGCCTATATACATGATCATGCCTAGATAATCTCATAACTATGCGCTTTTCTATCAATTGCTCGACAGTAATTTGTTCACCCACTGTAATACTTATGCTATCTTGAGAGAAGCCACTAGTGAAACCTATTCCCCCCGGGTCTATCTCTTATCATATTTGCTTTCAATCTACTTTTATTTGCATCTTTACTTTTTGCATCTATATCATAAAATACCAAAAATATATTTATCTTATCATACTATCTTTATTAGATCTCACTTTCGCAAGTGGCCGTGAAGGGATTGACAACCCCTTTATTGCATTGGTTGCGAGTTCTCAGTTTGTTTGTGTAGGTGTGTGGGACTTTTGAGGAGCCTCCTACTATACTGAGGGAAATACTTACGCTACACTTGCTGCATCACCCTCTCCTCTTCGAGGAAAACCAACGCAAGCTCAAGACGTAGCAAGAAGGATTTCTGGCGCCGTTGCCGGGGAGTTCTTCGCTCAAGTCAAGACATACCAAGTACCCATCACAAACCCATCTCCCTCGCATTTACATTATTTGCCATTTGCCTCTCGTTTTCCTCTCCCCCACTTCACCCTTGCCGTTTTATTCGCCATCTCTTTCCCAATCTCCTCCTCTCTTTTTTGCTTGCCCTCTTTTTGTTTGCTTGTGTGTTGGATTACTTGTTGCCATGGCGCAAGATAATACCAAATTGTGTGATTTCTCGAATACCAATAATAATGATTTCCTTAGTACTCCGATTGCTCCTCTTAATGATGTTGAGTCTTGTGAAATCAATACCGCTTGTTGAATCTTGTTATGAAAGATCAATTTGCCGGCCTTCCTAGTGAAGATGCCGCTACTCATCTAAACAATTTTGTTGATTTGTGTGATATGCAAGAGAAGAAAGATACAGATAACAATTTTGTCAAATTGAAGTTATTTCCGTTTTCACTTAGAGATCATGCTAAAGTTTGGTTTTCATCTTTGCCTAGAAATAGTATTGATTCTTGGAACAAGTGCAAAGATGCTTTTATTTCTAAGTATTTTCCTCCAGCTAAGATCATCACTCTTAGGAACGATATTATGAATTTTAAACAACTTAATCACGAGCATGTTTCCCAATCTTGGGAAAGAATGAAATTGATGCTTAGCAATTGCCCTACTCATGGTTTGAATTTATGGATGATCATACAAAATTTTTATGCCGGTTTGAACTTTGCTTCTAGAAATCTCTTAGATTCGGCCGCGGGAGGCACGTTTATGGAAATTACGTTAGGAGATGCTACAAAATTACTTGATAATATTATGGCTAATTATTCTCAATGGCACACCGAAAGATCTTCTAGTAAAAAAGTGCATGCTATAGAAGAAATCAATGATTTGAGTGGAAATATGGATGAACTTATGAAGATGTTTGCTACTAAAAATACTCCTCTTGATCCCAAGGACATGCCTTTGCCTTCTTTGATTGAGAATAATAATGAATCTATGGATGTGAATTTTGTTGGTAGGAATAGTTTTGGAAACAATGCTTATAGAGGAAACTTTAATGCTAGACCGTTCCCTAGTAATTCCTCTAATAATTATGGAAATTCCTACAATAATTCTTATGGTAATTTTAATAAGATGCCCTCTGATTTTGAGAATAGTGTGAAAGAATTTATGATTTCTCAAAAGAATTTTAATGCTTTGCTTGAAAAAAAATTGCTCAAAGTTGATGATTTGGCTAGGAACGTTGATAGACTTTCGCTTGATGTTGATTCTCTTAAACTTAGATCTTCTCCTCCTAAGCATGATATAAAAGCGTGTTCTTCTAGTTTCCGTGAAAATAATGATGAGGATCTTAAAGTTATTGATGCATCTCCTATTAGATCTATGTTTTGCAATATGAATTTTGATGATTATGGGACTGATGACGAATCAACTTTGCCTAGAAGGCGTCCCAAGAATTCGGAATCTTTAGATCCTTATGCTAAATTTGGTAAAAGTGAGATTGGAGAATCCTCAACTTCTAATAATATTGAACCTTCTATCTCGGACTTCAAGGAATTTGATTATAATAATTGCTCTTTAAAAAGTTTTATTTCCTTGTTGCAATCCGTTGTTAATTCTCCTCATGCTTATAGTCAAAATAAAGCTTTTACCAAACATATTGTTGATGCCTCGATACAATCTTATGATGAAAAACTTAATTTGGAAGTTTCTATACCTAGAGAGCTTAATGATGAGTGGGAACCTACTATAAAGATTAGAATTAAAGATTATGAGTGTTTTGCTTTGTGTGATTTGGGTGCTAGTGTTTCCACGATTCCGAAAACTTTATGTGATATTCTAGGTTTCCATGATCTTGATAACTGCTCTTTAAATTTGCACCTTGCGGATTCCACCATTAAAAAGCCAATGGGAAGAATCAATGATGTTCTCATTGTTGCAAATAGAAATTTGGTGCCCGTAGATTTTATCGTTCTTGATATAGATTGCAATTTTTCTTGCCCTATTATTCTTGGTAGACCTTTCCTTAGAACGATTGGTGCGATTATTGATATGAAGGAAGGAAACATTAGATTCCAATTTCCCTTAAAGAAAGGCATGGAGCACTTTCCAAGAAAGAAAGTCAAATTACCTTATGAATCTATCATGCGTGCTACTTATGAATTTAGTGCCAAAGATGGCACTCGTTAGATCTATCTTTGCTTTTATGCCTAGCTAGGGGCGTTAAACGATAGCGCTAGTTGGGAGGCAACCCAATTTTCTTTATGTTTTTGCTCCTGTTTAGTAATAAATCTTGCATCTACCTTCTGTTTAGATGTGTTTTTATCTTTTAGTTAGTGTTTGTGCCAAGTAGAACCTATAGGATAACCTACGATGATAGTTGATTTGATTCTGCTGAAAAACAGAAACTTTGCACGCACGAATATAATTTTGTTAAATCACAGGAACGTGCTTTTGTGTTGATTCTTTTTGCTGCTGTTCAATAAACAAATTGTACAGGACTTCCTATTTTGGTAGGATTTGTAGAGTTCAAGAAGTTTGCCTTAGTTACATATTACTACAGACTGTTCTGTTTTTGACAGATTCTGTTTTTCGTGTGTTGTTTGCTTATTTCAATGCATCTATAGCTAGTAAATTAGTTTATAAACCATAAAGAAGTTGGAATACAGTAGGTTTAACACCAAAATAAATAAATAATGAGTTCATTTCAGTACCTTATGTGGTGGTTTTGTTTTCTTTCACTAACGGAGCTTATAAGATTTCTGTTGAGTTTTGTGTTGTGAAGTTTTCAAGTTTTGGGTAAAGCTTTTATGGACTATGGAACAAAGGGTGGCAAGAGCCTAAGCTTGGGGATGCCCATGACACCCCAAGATATTCAAGAATATCCAAAAGCCTAAGCTTGGGCATGCCCCGGGAAGGCATCCCCTCTTTCGTCTTTGTTCATTGGTAACTTTACTTGGAGCTATATTTTTATTCGCCACATGATATGTGTTTTGCTTGGAGCGTCATGTATTATAGTAGTCTTTGCTTTTTAGTTTACCACAATCATCCTTACTGTACATACCTTTTGGGAGAAGCCTATTTGATTAGAATTTGCTAGAATACTCTATGTGCTTCACTTATATCTTTTGATCTTGATAGTTTTTGCTCTAGTACTTCACTTATATCTTTTAGAGCACGGTGGTGTCTTAATTTTCAAGAAATTGCTAGTCTCTCATGCTTCAATTATATTATTTTGAGAGTCTTTTAGAACATCATGGTATTTTCTATGGTCATAAAGTTGGTCCTAGAATGATAAGCATCCAAGTTGGGTATAATAAAAACTATCATAGGAAGTGAATTGGATGCTATGATCAATTTGATACTTGATAGTTGTTTTGAGATTTGGAGGTAGTGATATTAAAGTCATGCTAGTTGGGTGATTATGAATTCAAAGAATGCTTGTGTTGAAGTTAGCAAGTCCCGTAGCATGCACGCATGGTTAAAGTTGTGTAACAAATTTGAAACATGAAGTGTACCTGGCTTGTGCATCCTTTTGAGTGGCGGTCGGGGACGAGCGATGGTCTTTTCCTACCAATCTATCTCCCTAGGAGCATCCGCGTAGTACTTGGTTTTTGATGACTTCTAAATTTTTGCAATAAGTATATGAGTTCTTTTGACTAATGTTGAGTCCATGGATTATACACACTTTTACCTTTCCACCTTTGCTAGCCTCTTCGGTACCGTGCATTGCCCTTTCTCACCTTGAGAGTTGGTGCAAACTTTCGCCGGTGCATCCAAACTCCGTGATACGATACGCTCTATCACACATAAACCTCCTTGTATCTTCCTCAAAACAGCCACCATACCTACCTATTATGGCATTTCCATAGCCATTCCGAGATATATTGCCATGCAACTTTCCACCATTCCGTTCATCATCATCATGACATACTTTACTTTTGTCATATTGCCATTGCATGATCATGTAGTTGACATCATACTTGTGGCAAAGCCACCATGCATTATTTTTCATACATGTTACTCTTGATTCATTGCACCATCCCGGTACACCGCCGGAGGCATTCATATAGAGTCATATCTTATTCTAGTTTCAAGTTGTAATCCTTATGTTGTAATCAATAGAAGTGTGATGATCATCATTATTAGAGCATTGCCCAAAGAAAAAGAAAAAGAAAAGAAAAAAAAGGAAGAAAGGTCAAAAAAATAAAGGCCCAAAAAAAGATAAAAAGAAAAAAAGAAAAAGAAAAAAAGAAAGAAAATAATAATAATAAGGGCAATGTTACTATCTCTTTTTCCACACTTGTGCCTCAAAGTAGCACCTTGTTCTTCATGTAGTGAGTCTCATATATTGTGCTTCAAAGTAGCACCGTGTTTTTCATAGAGTGAGTCTCATAAGTTGTCTTTTTCATACTAGTGGGATTTTTCATTATAGAACTTGGCTTGTATGTTCCTACGATGGGCTTCCTCAAATGCCCTAGGTCTTCGTGAGCAAGCAAGTTGGATGCACACCCACTAGTTTTCTTTTGTTGAGCATTCATTTATAGCCCTAGTGCATCCGTTGCATGGCAATCCCTACTCCTCATGTTGACATCAATTGATGGGAATCTCCATAGCCCGTTGATTATCCTCGTCAATGTGAGACTTTCTCCTTTTTTTGTCTTCTCCACACAATCCCCATCATCATATTCTATTCCACCCACCGTGCTATATCCATGGCTCACGCTCATGTATTGTGTGAAGGTTGAAAAAGTTTGAGATTATTTAAGTATGAAACAATTGCTTGGCTTGTCATCGGGGGTATAGAAGTTGCGAACATCTTTGTGTGACGAAAATGAAGCATAGCCTAACTATATGATTTTGTAGGGATGAACTTTCTATTGCCATGTTATTTTGAGAAGACATGATTACTTTGATTAGTATGCTTGAAGTATTACCATTTCTTTTATCAATATGGACTTTTATTTTGAATCATTTGGATCTGAACATTCATGCCACAATAAATAAAATTACATTATGAATTATGCTAGGTAGCATTCCATATCAAAAATTCTCTTTTATCATTTACCTACTTGAGGACGAGCAGGAATTAAGCTTGGGGATGCTTGATACGTCTCCAATGTATCTATAATTTTTGATTGTTCCATGCTATTATATTACCCCTTTTGGATGTTTATGGGCTTTATTTTACACATCTATATCATTTTTGGGACTAACCTACTAACCGGAGGCCCAGCCCATATTGCTGTTTTTTTGCCTATTTCAGTATTTCAAAGAAAAGGAATATCAAACGGAGTCCAAACGGAATGAAACCTTCGGGAGCGTGGTTTTTGGAAGGAACGTGATCCGGAGAGCTTGTAGTGCAAGTCAAGAAGCACCCGAGGCCCCCATGAGATAGGAGGCCGCGCCCCCCCCCCCCTGTAGGGCGCGCCCCCCTGTCTCATGGGCCCCTCGATCGGCCACCGACGTACTTCTTCCTCCTATATATACCTACGTACCCCGAAAACATCCAGGGGCACCATGAAACACAATTTCCACCGCTGTAACCTTCTGTATCCGCGAGATCTCATCTTGGAGTCTTCGCCGACACTCTGCCGGAGGGGGAATCAACCACGGAGGGCCTCTACATCAACATCCTTGCCCCTCCGATGAGTTGTGAGTAGTTTACCACAGACCTACGGGTCCATAGTTATTAGCTAGATGACTTCTTCTCTCTTTTAGGATCTCAATACAATGTTCTCCCCCTCTCTTGTGGAGATCTATTCGATGTAAACTCTTTTTGTGGTGTGTTTGTCGAGATCCGATGAATTGTGGGTTTATGATCAAGTTTATCTATGAATAATATTTGAATCTTCTCTGAATTCTTTTATGTATGATTGAGTTATCTTTGCAAGTCTCTTCAAATTATCAGTTTGGTTTGGCCTACTAGATTGATCTTTCTTGCCATGGGAGAAGTGCTTAGCTTTGGGTTCAATCTTGCGGTGTCCTTACCCAGTGAAAGAAAGGGTTGCAAGGCACATATTGTATTGTTGCCATCGAGGATAACAAGATGGGGTTTATATCATATTGCTTGAGTTTATCCCTCTACATCATGTCATCTTGCTTAATGCGTTACTATGTTCTTATGAACTTAATAATCTAGATGCAGGCAGGAGTCGGTCGATGTTTGGAGTAATAGTAGTAGATGCAAGCAGGAGTCGGTCTACTTGTTGTGGACGTGATGCCTATATACATGATCATGCCTAGATAATCTCATAACTATGCGCTTTTCTATCAATTGCTCGACAGTAATTTGTTCACCCACCGTAATACTTATGCTATCTTGAGAGAAGCCACTAGTGAAACCTATGCCCCCCGGGTCTATCTCTTATCATACCTGCCTTCAATCTACTTTTATTTGCATCTTTACTTCTTGCATCTATATCATAAAATACCAAAAATATATTTATCTTATCATACTATCTTTATTAGATCTCACTTTCGCAAGTGGCCGTGAAGGGATTGACAACCCCTTTATTGCGTTGGTTGCGAGTTCTCAGTTTGTTTGTGTAGGTGCGTGGGACTTTTGAGGAGCCTCCTACTGGATTGATACCTTGGTTCTCAAAAATGAGGGAAATACTTATGCTACACTTGCTGCATCACCCTCTCCTCTTCGAGGAAAACCAACGTAAGTTCAAGACGTAGCACTAGCCACATGAAAATCTTGCATGCAAGAGGTGCCCAACACTTCCATATGACCCCGAAGGAATGGAATCTAGTTCCTCCCACACACAACATCTTGTACGCCGAGGATGCAATATATACGCCCGATGCATTCCAAGCCTAGATGGGACGGTCCTCAATCTGATCATCCAGCTGGACCTCCATGAGTATCTCCCAAAGCCCGATGAACTTAGTGAGACCCTCCGTACATAGGTCTCCTACAAGATCATCCATCCATGCATGCATGTACATCGCATCCCGCACGAGTCTCCTGTTTGCTACTTGTGTCCGCACCTTTGCCACCACCAATGGGGCAATCTTTTTGATTGTTGCACCATGTATCCATCGGTCTTTCCAAAACAAGGTCTTGCCTCTGGATCCAACTTCCCACTTAACTAGGCTCCCAAAGGCTTGGTCCAACTTTTTTGTCCGCGGTCAAGTTGAGGCCTTTCCAAGGCCTAGACTCATCCGTGCGTCGGAGCCATTCCCATCTCAATCTTAATGCGATGTCGTGTTTAGACAAGTCAATGACTCCAAGCCCTCCCATGTGCTTTGGCCTGCACACCCTAGTCCATGAGACAACACATTTGTCCCCATTCACCGCCTCATTCCCGGCCCAGAAGAAAGCCCTACAACCTTTGTCCACTCTTTACAGAGCCCATTTTGGTGCCTCCGCGATCATGAGGTGATGTGTAGCACGTGCCCTCATAACTTGGTTAACAAGTATGAGCCTCCCAGGCCTCGTCACCAGGCCCCTTTGCCATCCTGGCAATATGTGTAGTGTTGTATCAACAATAGGCTACCACTTGGATCTTTTTAGCTGTTTTATGCTTAGCTGGAGCCCTAGATATTTGCACGGAAAGGTGTCAATCTTCCATGGCACTGCAGACTTGACAAGCTCCTCATCCTCACTCTCAGCCCTGATCATGATCACTGCAGATTTGGCATAGTTTACTTTGAGCCCTGATGCCGCTCCGAATATGGTGAGAATTTCCTTGACAAACATGAGATCTGGCCAAGTTGGCTTTATGAAGAGCACCACATCATCCGCATACAGGGACAAGCGCTGCATAGGGCTACATCCATTGATGGTACTCAACACTCTGGCCTCATGCGCCTTGCTGATGATAGCCGTTAAAACGTCCATGGCAATAAAAAACAGCAATGGGGATATCGAGTCCCCTTGCCTAAGCCCTTTGGCATGCATGAATTTGTCGCCAGCGCAGCCATTCACCAAAACTCTCGAGCTGGCAGTAGTAAGAAAAATCGCAATCCAAGAGATCCAATGCTCCAAGAAGCCTTTAGCCCTTAACACCTCAAACAAGAACGGCCACGCCAGAGAATCGAAGGCTTTCGGAATGTCAAGCTTGAGCAACACTCCCTTGGCTTTCCTCCTATGCATCGAACGCGCCATTTGCCGAACCAAGAGGAAATTGTCGTGTAAGCATCTGCCCTTGATGAAAGCGGACTGGTTTGTCTGAACAAGCTCTTCTATGCGTGGCCTTAGCCTGGCTGTCAGCAATTTGGATGCTATCTTGGGCATACTATGCACAAGGCATATAGGTCTGAAATCAAACACAGCACTCGCTTCCAAGGACTTAGGTATAAGTGTGATCAAAGCTTGGTTAAGCCTTCCAAACCCCCTCCCGTTGCCAAGGAAAAGTTTATGGACCGCCGCAACTATATCCTCCTTGATTATCTCCTAAGCCTTTTGGAAGAATAGGCTAATGAACCCGTCCGGCCCAGGCGCCTTGTCCGAAGGTAAATCCTTGATTACCCCCCAAATCTCATCTTCAGAGAACACACGATCTTGCTCCGAAAGATCAATACGCGTGACACCCAGGTCCTCCAGATCAAGTGTGAAGTCTCGGGCACTATCCTTGCCGAGCAACTCTTTGTATGCATTGTAGAAAACTTCCTCCTTGCCTTTCTGATCTGTGATGATGTGCCCGTCCATGATCAAGGAGGGTATGTAGGTTTTTCATTCGTCTCCCATTTGCAACCAAGTGGAACAGTTGCGTGTTTGCGTCTCCTTCTTGCAGCCAAGAGATTCTCGATCTCTGTCTCGCAATGGTCCTCTCAAGGGATGCCAACCCCAGCACAAGCTTCTTAAGTGTCCTTCTAAGCCATCTCTCCTCCTTCGTTAGCGCTCGACTCTCCTGAGCACAGTCAAACCGCAAGATGACTATGTAGGCAGTTGCAATTTGCAGTTTTATGTTACCTATCTCCTTTTGTCCCCATGTTGCAAGAGCTCGGGCTGTGTTGCGGAGCATGATGTCAAGTCGCATGAGGGGATCGGTGATATCCGGATCGCAGACCCAAGCCTCCTTGACAACTTCCAAGAAACCGTCCATCTTGACCCAAATTTTCTCAAAACGAATCTCCTCCTGACATGCATGCGCTCATGGAGCGCAAGGTGAAGCGGGCAGTGATCGGAGTACTCAGTAGATAGCGCTTGCAGCAAGCAATCCGGATGTTCAAGCTCCCAGTCGACGGAGACAAAGGCGCGGTCAATCTTTGTGAGCGTGGGTGTTTCCCTTTCGTTGCTCCACGTGTACTCGCGTCCATGCAAAAAGAGCTACTTGAGTGCGTTATCGTCAACGAATCGCTTGAACTTCCCCATCATTCTCCTGTCCAAGTTGGAGTTACTTTTGTCTGCCGCGTATAGGATAAGGTTAAAGTCTCCCATAACTAGCCAATGCCCTGGGCTTAGCGATCTACGCTCCCAAAGCTCATTCAAGAAATTGATCTTGTGCTCATCCTCCTGCGGTCCGTATACTACTGTTAGCCACCATGGCACTCCCTCCGTGGGCGAGATGTACCCAATGATACTATGGGAATCGTTGAAAAAATTTGTCAAGCGTACCCGCGTTGTGTCCCAAGCCACAAAAATACCACCTCTAGTATCCGACGCCGGCAAATATGTGAAACCATCATAAGTCGGTCCCATGCATTGCAAGATTACAAATGTGTCCACCATCTCTAACTTACCGGTGATGCGCTTTCAGTGGGAGGAGACGCTCCCGTCAACGACGAAGCGCCAACGGTGATTTCGTAAATCTTATGATGATACACCGGCTCAGTTTTTTGAAGATGCCCATAGAGGTAAAACTGTAAAAATGTCACATAACGGCTACCGGACGCGCGGCAACCAGCCCATATTCTGCGCTTCTCTCTCCGGGTTCTGGGCCGTTCTGCGCGCATGCGTACACAGAGCCCCAACGGCTCTCTCTCCCCCCACAACAGTACCGTTCTCTCTATACAGACAGACACAACAATGCAGAGCTCGGAGGTAGCCCACCCCCACCGAGCCACGTGAACGCGTCCGACCAACTGGCGACACCAACCCCCACATGGCCCCGCTGGCCCACTGCCAGTTGTGGCGCCGCACCCGCACCCGCACCTCCTCCCCGCCGCTTCCTCCCTCCTTTTCCTGCGCTATTTATCACCGCCCTCGCTGCGTGTGCCACTCCCATCGTAAAGCCAGAGAAAGGAAGAGAGGCAGTCAGAGCACAGAGCCGAGCCTTCGCCTTCGCCCCAGAGAGCGAACGAACGCACACACACAGCCGCAATGGCGCGCGCCGGCGCTCTCTGCCTCGCGCTGCTCTGCCTCCTCGCGGCGCACTCCGCCGTCGCCCAGAAGGCCACGGCACCGGCCGCTGCGCCCACCACCACCACGCCCACACCGGCGGCTCCCGCCAAGAAGACGACCGCGCCCGCCGCGGCGCCGGCCACCACGCCCGTTGCCGCCACCCCACCGACCGCAGCGGCTCCCACCACACCCGCAACCCCCGCCCCCGCCGCGGCGCCACCCACCAAGGCTACCCCGGCACCATCCAAGGCTCCCGCCGCGGCGCCACCCACCAAGGCCTCCTCGCCCCCTGCCCCGGCGCCCAAGGCCAGCACTCCGCCGGTCGAGGCTCCCGTCGCCGCCCCGCCCGCTCCCGTCGCCGAGGCTCCCGCCACCATTCCCACCAAGCCTGACGCCCCCGCGCCCGCCCCGGCCAAGAAGAAGAAGAAGTCATCCTCCAAGAAGAAGAAGAGCAAGGCCCCGGCCCCCGCTCCCGTCGCCGCCGAGGCCCCCACCAAGTCCAAGAAGGCTAAGGCCCCCGCGGCCTCCGACGACTCCGAAGCCCCCGGCCCCGCACTCGATGCTGCCGCCGACGACACCGCGGTACGTTCCAATCTCCACCCTCTATACTACGCCATCTGAATCGACAGTACCCGTCGAAGTTTCACAATTGCTCACAACCGATGGCGCAGCTGATACTGCGTAGTTTCTTTTTCTTTTGGCAAAGAACTGCTACGTAGTTGGACACGACGCCGAACCTCGCTGTTAGTGAAATACTAGTAATTATATGTCCTTAGCAGTGCTCTTACTTACAGTGGCTACTTAGTTTAGTATTACATCTATGAGTGCTTAGATGGCTATTTTAGTAATTAGTGTCATAATGGCTTGCTCATTAGTGGGACCATAGCTTTGTTGGCGCCACCAGACATGTGACTAGAGAAGTGACTGATGAGTGAGAACAGCGGCAGTAGATGCATCCGCATTTGCCCCGTCCCGACATGTTGGCCAGGCACGCATGTGCATCATGCCGTTGCTACGGACAGAGCAGTTAATGGAAAATAAATAAAAGAATTAAACATTTCAAAGTCAAGCTTCTGTCAGTCACTGCCACCACTAGTCCTATTTACGACTCCGAGCGTGTACCGCGACCGTAAACAATGCATTCCGGAAGCCTCCATGACACTGCTCCCACTACTAATCACAGATTATTTTTACTGCCACTTGAAATTGCTGATTAAAATTTGCCTCGTTCGTTGGTGACTGCAGGGCGCGATCCAGAGCATGGCAGGAAGCATCATGTCGGCGTGCGCGATGGCGCTGGGCCTCCTCGCCCTCCTCGCCTAGACGAGCAAAGCCGGTGAACGCGGGAGGCCAGCCGGCCCCATCGAGACCCGCCACGAGAACACGCAATCATTCATGCGGCCGCTGCACCGGGCCTTTCGGACGAGCTGTCTCTGTCTGTGTGTGTGCACGCCACCACATTTTGTGCTGTATCTCGTGTCTATTTTTTCTAACTGGCTGGACGGGCCGGCATCTCCTCCTCCTCCTTCCTGTGTAGTCCCACTCACGCACGTCCGCCTCGGATTCTTTCTTCCTGTGTACCAAATTGATGAGATTTGATTTATATTTTTATTACCCCTCATTGTATTATTCCATCATTGTTTAATCATAGATCTGTCTCTTTCGTCATGCGCGCGTGCACTATTTGTTGGGAGTGTCCCGTCCTGTGCTGTGCTGTGCTGGCCAGATCTGTTTTTGGTCTGATGTGTATGGCGCTTGGATCTGATCTGGGCCTGGACCGGTGACACCGCAACGGAAATGGGAATTTTACCTTTCTAGGACGTGCTCTTTCTAACACGATGGCAGCCAATGCTAACACAATTTTGGTATTTTCCACCGCTACACAATACCCATGCTTGCCTATTTCTCTCGAGAAAGAAACTAGCAGGAGCAAAATATGGTATTTTGTTACGACATCTCGTTTTGTTCGGACAAGCAGAAATACTCCCTCAATTCCTAAATATAGGGAGTACGTGGCATGCGTGTTACTCCAAAAATTACGACATCTCGTGTTGTTCGGACAAGCAGAAATACTCCCTTCGTTCCTAAATATAGGGAGTACGCAGCATACATGTTACTCAAAAAATAACCTGATGCTTGCCTATACGACCGTCAAGACAACTGACAGTGTTTAGACATGTCCGCTTCAAATCCCTATTTGTCCAAGCACACAGCTGCTCCCTCAAATTGTTTCAAACCCCTATTTGTCCAAGCACACAACTGCTCCCCTCAAATTGTTTCAAACCCCTATTTGTCCAAGCACACAACTGCTCCCCTCAAATTGTTTCAAACCCCTATTTGTCCATGACATGCGTATGGTTGTCCAGGATGAACCCGGTCCGACGTGGCGGGATACACATATGAGAAGAATTTGAGAGCCTCGCTTGTAGATGCCCTAATTTCACACTATTTAAGTTACACGTGCCTTGCGCGTGAGAGTGAAGTGTTACAGATATCAACACAACACATTATAATAGGCAAACATATACATTTGGAGTCACGCACAATTGAATTTAAGATGCAAGTTTAAGTTTCATCACTCATCCCATTCGAATTCAAATTATAATTACATAATATAAATGACCGTGTGGTATATACTACACAAAACTCGTTGAGTACTCCATTTGCAAACCAAATTGGACTTTGGAAGATGTTGCATTAGCTTTGAGCCGCAAAAAAAGAAGAAGCTTTGAGCCAGAACAAAACAAAAATATAAAAAAAAGTCAATTCTTCTAGAAGAAAAAACATGGGAGAACTGACGTTTTAGTGGTAAGAAATTGGAAATAAAAAGGGGACAGTTTTAGATTAAAAAGAATATCGTCTCTTTCGGTGCACCACCATGCAAATGCATACCAAATCATGAGCACAGAAGTTCAGGAGACATAAACATGTGTCAGTAAAGACTACAATTGGGAGAGAGGGGGGGTGTCGTGGTTCTAAGTCTGACAGTAGAATGGGGGGTAGGTATGGAGAGGCAAGATCTTAGCTATGGAGCAGTTGTATACGCGAGGGATGTACGAGTTCAGGCCCTTCTCGGAGGAAGTAACAGCCCTGCGTCTCGGAGCCCGGAGGCGGTCGACTGGATTATATGCGTATGAATTATAGGGGTGCGAACCCTTTACACTGAGGAGGGGGGTGGCTTATATAGTGTCTGCCAGACCCCTCCGGCCCTCAGTTATGCAGGGTTTAAAGTACATAAAGATGGGCGTTACTGGTAACGTCTTACATAAAGTGTCATCATGACCATAAAGGCTATTTAATTAAAGACCGTTCGGATGCAGAGTGGCTCTTGATCTTCTGGCGGTCGAGTGAATCTTCATGGTCGAGTGCCTTCGAGTCTGTCGACTGGAATCCCTCTTGGTCGACTGGACGGCAGTTTCTTCTGAAGATGTCCTTGGGAGGGTACTTTGGCCAGGCCCGTGACCCTACCCTAGGTACATGACTTCATCATTAGCCCCCGAATGGATCGAGGTTTGAGTGAGGAAGGAGTTGATAATATTTCCGACCCGTTTTTGTGTTCTGAACATGTCTCATCTTGAACCAATAAGTCTTTGCAATGATGGCAGCAACTTTTCTTTCAGTCGCCTTGATCCATTCCTTTCTTCTGTCGATTGAACTTTTGAACTCAGTGAACTTCCGAGCGACGGATCACAGGAAATCTTATCGTCTGACAGATTGATCTGCCGTTGGCGGATTTTGCAGGATCCGAATTTTGGGGAGCGCGCGAAGCGGGGCGGCCCGCTGTACTCGGATGGGATAGGGCGTGGACGCCTCGATTTCCGCGCCGCCTTTTTCGCCACGTATCGTGCGCGCGCGACTGTTTCGGGATGTGACAGGATCGCCCAGGCCTACTTGTCAGCCACTCGGAAGCGGCTTTATATAAAGCGTCGGGCGAGGGTTTTTGAACAGTGCCTTCTCATTCTTCTTCTCTGCCCTCTTCATCTCCGCCCGCTCTACCTGTTCTCGCCTCCGCCCACCCACTCCTCGCGTGCCCCACCGGCGACCATGGTGAGACGGCGGCTTTAGAGCGCGCGAAGAAGGTGACGGCGACGGGGAAAGCGAAGGGGAGACCGTCTAGTCGGGGCGGATCTTCATCGAGGTCTCGCCTGCCGCAAGGTTGGGTCCAAGGGGATTGGATTCGCTCGACCATCACCGAGGCGGATCTCAATGATCTGGCCAACGAGGGTCTGATCCCCCACGGGTCGGCCAGGCTCCCGGGGCCCGAGTGGCAACCGCAGCCGCAGGAGGGTGAGTGCGTTCTTCTAGCCACCCACGTAGATCGAGGGTTTTCTCTGCCGCCGAGTGTTTTCTTCCGAGGGATTCTGAACTTTTTTGGGGCGCAACTCCACCATTTCACCCCCAATTCCATCGCTTATCTTGCTGCTTTCGTGTCTATGTGCGAGAACTTCTTGGGTTGTCGACCACACTGGGGTCTCTTTAAGCACATATTCACTTGTCGCTCACAGACAGTGAAAAAGGCGAGTCCTGACGATGATAGGACTAGGGTTATCCAGATGTGCGGGGGTCTAGGGATTCAAATGAGGAGTAAGAGCACTTTCCCGGCCATGACCCTTCCTGAGTCGATCAGAGGGTGGCAGTCGACTTGGTTCTACTGCCGAGACGAGTCGACGTCGGGGCAGTCGACTGGTCTCCCTCCGTTCTCCATGGACCGAGTGAACAAACCCTCTTCTCTGAAGGTGCTTCCTAAAGAGAAAACTCAAGTAAGAATGTTGATGGAGTGCGTGGTCCAGCTTGTTCGAGACGGAGTGACGGGTATGGATCTTCTGGAGGTCTTCCTGAGACGGCGTATCCAACCGCTTCAGTACCGAGGCCATCCGATGTGGCTGTACTGTGGAACTGAAGACACCACTCGGGTCCATCCAGAGGCAGTCGACGACGCCACACTGGAGAGGTGGGTGGCCGCTATCACAGGGAATAAGGACAACCCACGGGGGGCTAGGAGGATCCCACCACTCGACCATTCCTACACACCGGACACGGTATGACCACTTATCTCCGATTGTAATCTTACTTCATTCATTCTGCTTTGCTGCGAATCGGTCGATTGACCTTTGTTTTGTTTTGTTGTCTGTCAGGCTACCACTGAGTTGTACTCAATGCCCAATGGAGCGCAAACGCCGACTGAGGAGGAGGAAGGAAGTGGGGGAGAAAGCCCGGAGGAGTGGGAATCGAATGCTGACGACGATGACGATGGTAATGACTCTGGCGGGGAGGAAGAGGAGGATGAGGAGGAGGAGGAAGTTGTACCTCCCCGCTCGGAGAGACGTTCGAAGCTTGCCCATGATCCCGCGGTCGAGCGCGGCAAGGGGGTCGCAACCGTCACCCAATCGACCAAGCGGCCTCGGACTACTTCTGCGGCACCGACTGAGAAAGCTCCGAAACAGTCTCGAGTGGTGCCGCCGAAGCCAGTGAAAGTCTTGCCGAAGATGAAGATGGTGATCCCCACAATCTCAGGGTAATGTTGCAACTTGAGTTTTCCTGTTTCATGAACTTGTTCTTGGTCGACCCATGAGCTAACTGACTGACTCATGGGACTGCAGCGCTGCTACTTCTGATACCTCGGCCAGGGCCGAAGACCACGAGATGGAGGATGATGTTACTTCAAGACCTGGTATGACTTCGATAGTTCTGTCCTCAGTCGATTGACTTCTTGTCTCTAATTTTGATTTGTTTCTGCAGCTTCGTCTAACGTCGTTATTGACCTTCCTGATGACGACGACGAGGAGCCCCTGAGGCAAAGGAGGAGCAGGAAAGCGTCTGTTGGCAAGGCGACTCAGGACATGCCAGCACCCGAGACGTTGATCGTGGAGGGAGACAATGTCACTCGTCCTTCCGTGTCCTTTGCGGTGCCATTGACGAGTGCTCACCCTTCATCGTCGAGTGCTGCGCAACCTTCACTTTTCTCAACCCACCACGTCCCAGAAGACCAAGCTAGCGCTGCTAAAGAAGCAATACGCCAGGCGGGGGTCATGATGGAGCAAGTGAAGGCAATCCGAGAAGCCAGCCAAGCAGCCTATGACGCCAGTTCGGCTCTTCAGAGTAATGTTCAGGTCAGTCGGTCACTACCTGTTCTGTTAGGATATGATATCTGAAAAATCCTTCTTTCTGAAATTCCTAGGGTTTGTCCTACACCCAGTGGGTGTGTCGATTGAAATTCCAGGTTAGTGGGGGCACGCTGAGTGCACCCACTGGGTGTAGTCCCCAAGGCTATGGTCGACTGCTGGCAGTCGACTATAGTCTTTATGTCTTAGGTCGAAATGGGTTCATAGACCGGTGGGGACACGCTGAGTGCACCCACTGGGTGTAGTCCCCGAGACTGTGGTCGACTGCTGGCAGTTGACTATAGTCTGAAGAACACCTCCTGTTTTTTTTTGGATCGACTGGTCGACTCTAGCTGGTAAAATTAGTGGGGGCACGCTGAGTGCACCCACTGGGTGTAGTCCCCGAGACTATGGTCAAACATTTGTGTTCGGCCGTAGTCTTAGAAAACGTTATAATTTTTCCTTAATCACTCGGAAGTGAATTGTCTTTGACATCTGTCGACTGGTTTTTTGTAGAAATCCTGCGACCTTGCGGCTCGCTATACTGAGATTGAGAACAAGCACATCCAGCTCGAGCTTGATCTGAAACTGGCTCAGGAGAAATTAGCGAAAGCGAAGGAGGAAGCTAAAGGTATGTTTGGTGAGGCCCTTGACGACTGCCTTTGCTTCTCGTTTGTTTCGGAGTCTGATCTCACTGTAATTTTGCAGACAAAGTGAAGGATGCTCTGAGGAAGAAAGACCTTGAATTGGCTGAGATGCAGAAAACGGCTTTAGAGAAGACCAAGCTCGCAGATGAGAAGCTGGCTTCCGTCACCAAGCTTGAAGAAGAAAACACCAATCTGAAAGCTGCTCTTGACGCTGCCAACCAGGAGGTCAGTCGACTGAAAAGCGATAAGATTGCCCTGAATGATAAGGCCAACGAGTTGGTGGGAAAGAAGAACGATCTTGAAGCTTATCTGGGTGGACTCGCCAAAAAGCTGTTCCTCATGCTTGAAGGTAATATTTTGTATCAAACAGACATTTTAACTGTGATCTTTCCATTCGACTGTTGTCCTGACTCGGTGGTTGTGCTTGCAGAATTTTGTCAGAACTTTGAAGAGGAGATTGGCCGACTGGAAGTAAACTTGGATCCCATCAATTCTCCCGTAAAAGATGAAGTCGCCATGAATGTGCTTAGGCTTGAATCTCGCATTGCCGCCGTCATCGACTATCTCACCAGGCTGAAGGTCGCAACTTCCCGCATCGACACGACACTCTGGCCAAGAGAGATGCTCCAGAATGACCTCGAGTCCCTGATGACTCGACTGAACGAGGTCCCAAGTCGAGTGCAGGAGTGGAAAAAGTCTTTTGCCAGGTGCGGCGCGGATGTTGCTCTGCCTTTGGTCCGCGTTCATTTCAAGGATGCGCGCCAGGACAAGCTGGCGGCTCTCAGGGTGGCTAACACCAAGAAGTATGACTTCCGATCTTTCATGGAGACCTTCATCGCCGCTGCCACTCGGATTGCAGATGGAATCGACCTGGACGAGTTCGTTGCACCTTCCAGCCCCCCACAGGAGGGGTAAAAAACTTCTAAGCCCGATACTTTAAATTTGCCTCGGTATGCCGAGTGATTTTTGTAACCGACAAACCTTAACAGGCTTTAGCGCCTGAGCACTTTCGGTCCCGTTAGGCTTTATCTGTACCTGGATTCGACGTTGAATATGTTTGCATTTGGTTTGAGGTGTCTTTTGCAGGTTAAAGCGAAGCGCTCATTGCAATCGACCTGTTCCCCAATATGCTTAGGCGAGCACTGGGCTGCAGCTAAGCCCTCGAGTGGGAGGTCTGCTCTCCACTCGGTAGGATTTTCAAAAACTTAGGCGAGTATTTGGACTGCAGCTAAGCCTCCGAGTGGAAGGCTGACTTACCACTCGGTAGGATTTTGTTTAACTTAGGCGAAACGGATTTCACAGCTAAGCCCCCGAGTGGGAGGCTGGCTCACCACTCGGTTAGGATTTTTTACAGACTTAGGCGAATCAGATTCGCAGCCAAGCCACCCACTGGGGGATTGCTTTATGTGGACAAAAGTAATAACAATTACTGGGAAAATTATAAAGCTCTTGTCTTTGATAAACAAACTACAGAAGTACTTTTATTACAACTGATCCGAGTGAATACTTAAGTGTAAAAGGGGCAGAGAAGTTCCGCGTTCCAAGCTCAGGGCTCGTCGATGTTGTGCTCGACGTTGTAAAGACGGTATGCTCCGTTGTGAAGAACCTTGGAGACGACGAAGGGGCCTTCCCAAGAAGGAGCAAGTTTATGGGGTTTCTGCTGATGTACTCGGAGAACCAAATCTCCTTCCTGGAAGGCTCGACTCTTCACGTTTTTGGCGTGGAAGCGATGCAGGTCTTGTTGGTAGATGGTCGACCGGATCAGAACCATCTCCCTTTCTTCCTCCAGGAGGTCGACTGCATCCTGCCGTGCTTGTTCTGCTTCAGCTTCATTGTAGAGCTCGACTCGAGGAGCATTGTGGAGCATATCACTCGGCAAGACTGCTTCGGCTCCGTAGACCAAGAAGAACGGAGTTCTCCCAGTCGACCGGTTAGGCGTGGTCCTTAACCCCCAAAGCACTGAGGGAAGTTCGTCGACCCATGCTCCAGCCGCATGCTTGAGATCACGCATCAGTCGGGGTTTCAACCCTTTGAGAATCAAGCCATTGGTCCGCTCCGCTTGTCCATTCGACTGAGGATGGGCGACTGAAGCATAGTCGACTCGAGTGCCCTGAGAAGTGCAGAACGCCCTGAATTCCTATGAATTGAAGTTTGACCCGTTGTCGGTGATGATGCTGTGTGGGACTCCATATCTGAATATCAATTCTCTGATGAAGCTGACAACAGTACCAGCATCAAGGTTCTTGATGGGTTTAGCCTCGATCCACTTGGTGAACTTGTCGACTGCTACCAGCACATGCGTAAAACCGCTTCTGCTTATTCTCAGGGGACCTACCATATCCAACCCCCATATTGCGAAGGGCCAGATGAGTGGTACGGTCTTCAAAGCTGATGCGGGCTTGTGTCACATATTGGAGTAAAATTGACATCCCTCGCACTTGTCGACTATCTCCTTTGCCATCTCGTTCGCTCTTGGCCAATAAAATCCGGCTCGGTATGCTTTGGCCACGATAGTCCGAGAGGACGCATGATGGCCACAGGTCCCCGAGTGGATATCATCCAGAATTATTCGACCTTCTTCTGGTGTTATGCATTTCTGACTGACTCCAGTCGCGCTTTCTCTGTACAGCTGTCCCCTCATCACAGTAAAGGCTTTAGATCGGCGGACGATCTGTCGAGCCTCTTCTTCGTCTTCTGGGAGCTCTTTCCTCTAGATATATGCGATGTATGGTACTGTCCAATCGGGAGTGATCACTAAAGCTTCCATGATCAGGTCGACCACTGCCGGCACTTCGACCTCAGTCGGGTCTGTGATACTCTTGGGCTGCGGAGTTTCTTCAATAAAAGGATCTTCTATGACTGACGGAGTATGGATATGCTCCAAGAACACATCACTAGGAATGGCTTCTCTCTTGGAACCTATCTTCGCCAAATCATCAGCCGCTTGATTCTTCAGTCGGGGTATGTGATGGAGCTCCAACCCTTCGAATTTCTTTTCAAGCTTCCTCACTGCATTGCAGTATCCAGTCATGGCTGGGCTTCTAACGTCCCACTCCTTCATCACCTGATTGACCACCAAATCTAAGTCGCCATAAACCATAAGGCGACGGACGCCGAGTGAGATGGCCATGCGCAACCCATACAAGAGTGCTTCATACTCTGCTTCATTGTTGGAGGAATCAAAGTGGATCTGGAGCACATATCTGAGCTTATCTCCTCGGGGGGAAACCAGAACAACCCCATCACCAGAACCATTTAACATCTTAGAGCCATCAAAGAACATGGTCCAATGCTCCGAGTGAACTTGAGTCGGCTGCTATTGTTCAATCCACTCGGGAAGGAAATCAGCTATAGCCTGGGACTTAATGGCTTTTTTTGCCTCAAATTTGATATCAAGCGGAAGAAGTTCAATCGCCCATTTAGCCACTCGACCAGTTGCATCTCTGTTGTGCAGAATCTCTGACAATGGTGCGTCACTGACGACTGTAATGTCATGATCATAGAAATAATGAGCAACCTTCTTCATGATCATGTAGATTCCATATACGAGCTTCTGATAATGAGGATATCTTTGCTTCGATGGAGTCAAAACTTCCGAGAGATAATATACTGGGCGCTGAACTTTGAAGGTTTTACCTTCCTCTTCCCGCTCGACCGTAAGTACTGTACTGACGACCTATCCTGGGGCTGCAATGTAAAGCAACAGAGGCTCTTTGCTGATTGGAGCAGCAAGCACCGGCTGGGTGGAGAGCAGAGCTTTTAGCTCGGCAAACGCTGCATCAGCTTCTGGAGTCCACTCGAACTTGTCTGCCTTTTTCATCAGTCGGTAAAGAGGCAATGCCTTTTCACCGAGGCGAGAGATGAATCGACTTAACGCGGCCAAGCATCCAATAAGCTTCTGGACATTGTGCACACGCACAGGGCGTTTCATTCGGAGTATGGTGCCAACCTTTTCTGGGTTAGCATCGGTTCCTCGTTCTGAAACGAGAAAACCGAGTAACTTTCCGCCAGGTACTCCGAATGTGCACTTTGAAGGATTAAGCTTGATATCGTATCTCCTGAGATTGGCAAATGTTTCGGCTAGGTCAGTCAACAGGTCGGAACCCTTTCGTGACTTGACCACGATATCATCCATATACGCTTGCACGTTCCGACTGATTTGAGTGAGTAGACACTTTTAAATCATCCTCATGAACATGGCTCCGGCATTCTTGAGACCGAATGGCATGGTGATATAGCAGAAGCACCCGAATGGAGTGATGAAAGCTGTTTTGATTTCGTCAGGTCCATACAGACGGATCTGATGATACCCGGAATAGGCGTCTAAAAATACAATCTCTCGCACCCCGCCAGTCGAGTCGACAATTTGGTCGATGCGAGGGAGAGGAAAATGATCTTTCGGGCAGGCCCAATTGATGTGTTTGAAATCAATGCACATGCGAAGTGAGTTGTCCTTCTTGGGAACCATGACGACATTGGCGAGCCACTCGGAGTGGTATATCTCTCGGATAAACTCTGTTGCAAGGAGTCGAGCCACCTCCTCGCTAATGACTTTTTTCTTCTGAACGGCGGACCGTCGAAGATGTCCTTTAACAGGTTTCGCTTTTGAGTCGACTCTAAGACGATGCTCAGCTAGCCCCCTGGGAACACCTGGCATGTCAGCTGGCTTCCATGCGAAGATGTCCCAGTTCTCACGGAGGAACTGGATGAGCGCTTCTTCCTATTTGGAGTCGAGTGTTGTGGAAATGTGGGTCGGAGCTGCGTTGGGATCGGTCGGGTGAATGTGAACAGGTTTCGTCTCTCCAGACGACTGAAATGCTGATTCTGTGGCAGGCTTCTTGGCCCGCAACAATTCACTCGGATCTGCATTTTTCTTGTACCCTTCCAGCTCTACCATTGTTATTTGGGAATCGGCAATTTTCGAGCCTTTCTGAAAACACTCTTCTGCTTTCTTCCGATTGTCAGTGATAGTGATCACACCTTTGGGGCCAGGCATCTTCAGTTTGAGGTACACGTAACACGGTCGAGTCATGAACCATGCGTAAGCAGGTCTCCCCAAAATAGCGTGGTAAGCACTCTGAAAATCCACGACTTCAAAAGTCAGCTTCTCTTTGCGGAAATGCTTCGAGTCGCCGAACACTACATCCAGAGCTATTTGGTCGAGTGACTCAGCCTTCTTTCCAGGAATGACTCCGTGAAAACTCATGTTACTGGAGCTGAGCCTGGACATCGGAATGCCCATTCCCTTGAGCGACTCTGCATACAGTATATTCAATCACTGCCGCCATCCATCAATACCTTCGTCAGCCGAGTGCCTTCGACGACTGGGTCGACCACCAGCGCTTGCCTCCCAGGGGTGGCAATGTGAGTGGAGTGATCGGACTGGTCGAATGTAATGGGAGTTTGCGACCATCTCAGATAGCTTGGCGTCGCCGGGGCGACCATATTCACCCCGCGGTTGATCACTTTCAGTCGACTTTTGCTCTCTACATCAACAAAAATCATCAGGGTGGAATTGACATGGGGGTAACCTCCATCGCTGTCCTCCTTGTCCTCAGCCTTGTCCGACTCCTTCTCTTTGTCCTTGGGCTGCTTGCCTTGAAACTGCTGGATCAAGAGCCGACACTGGCGAGTGGTATGCTTAGGGTAGATGAAGTTACCCTCTTCGTCTTTCTTCGTGTGGATGTGACACGGCAGATCCATCACGTCATTTCCTTCTTTATCTTTTACCTTCTTGGGGTTCCAAGATCCTTTGGGCTTTCCTTTGAATTTGCCCTGAGTCACGGCCAGAGCCTCTCCAGGAGCAGCTGGCTCGGCCTTCCGCTTCTGCTTCCGATTGGAGTTTCCTTTCTCCGACTGACTCGGCTTGTACTTGCCGCTCCGGAGTCGGTCCTCTTCTTCACCATTGGCGTACTTTGAGGCGATTTCCATCATTCGACTCAAGGTCATATCTCCGGTCCGACCGAACTTCAGGCTCAACTCTCTGTTCTTGATGCCATCCTTGAAGGCGCAGACCGCTTGATGGTCTGACACATTCTCCACGGTATGATGCAAAGTGATCCATCTCTGGATGTAATCTCTCAATGTTTCACTCGACTTCTGCACGCAGACTTGCAACTCTGTTAATCCGACCGGTCGTTTGCAAGTTCCCTCGAATGTCCTGACGAACACTCGGGAAAGATCTTCCCAAGTGTAAATGCTGTTGGGAGCTAACTGATTCAACCATGCTCTGGCCGAACCCTCTAGCATGAGTGGCAAATGCTTCATGGCCACCTCATCATTACCGCCACCAATCTGTACCGCCACCCGGTAGTCTTCGAGCCAAGTTTCAGGTTTGGACTCTCCGGTGAACTTACTTACCCCAGTCGCCAACCTGAAGTTGGGGGGTATTACTGCGGCTCTGATGGCTCTGCTAAAGCATTCTGGACCCGAAACATGGACTCGACTGCTAATGGGCACATCTCTGTCATGGCCACCTCTGTGAGCTCTGTTCCGGTCGACCAAACCCTGCACGATGATGGATCTCGCGTCAAAGCCTGGTTCTCTGGGATCGACCGGGGCTCTCCGCCCAATACTGAGCTAGCGCCTGTCATCTTGCTGTCGATGGACATTAGACCCTCCTCTCGGGGGAGGAGTGGGCACTCGACGCCTATCATCACGATCAAATCGGTCATCATAGTGATCCCGCTGGCCTTCACGTCCCACGCGCCTCGGAGGCGACCTTGGGCTGTGAGCCAACTGAACAGTATTCGCAGCGACAGATCGACTGTGAATCCTGTTGCGTGACTATGACACGGTTGAATTCTGGTCTCCTGCTGCTCTAAGCAGGTCTCTGATCTGCATCAAGCCTCTACCAGCCTCTGACTGAGAGGGCTGAATTGACTCTGCTATACGGGTTGCAGCTGCTAAATTCTGAATCGGGGTTCGATATACCTGAGTCGGCTGCGGAAAGAGTTGACGTCGACTGGAGTCGGGTACCCATTGCCGCGCACGCTCGTCAAGAGCTCGCTGGAGGTTCTTCAGTCGAGTGCGTTCAGCCAAGTTGGCCAAATGCGCCTCTTCCAAGGCTCGCGCCTCGGGAGTTTCTCCTGCGATGGGAGTATGCAGGGCATCCATGTTCCTGCGGCGAAGTTCTTCTCTTTGCAGAGAAGTAAGTGGCTCGGGTTGATACTCCTCATGCGCATGAGCGGGGTCGCCCCCACCGTCCACCCCGTCATCGCGGGGGAAGCTGGGAGGGCTACTAGGCCCGTTGACCATCAGGACCTCCGCCGCTGGATCACTGCTATCGCACTCGGATGCAGTCTCTACGGAGCCAGTCGACAGATCGAACAGGCCGTAGAGAGATTCGTCGGGCTCAATTGCCGTGACTTGGGTGGTGGCCGACTGGCGAGCCATAGCGTGCCTCACCCACCGCTGAAGCCTCGACCGACCAGTGCGCTTGCGCTGGCGGGAGACCGGGAGGGAGGATGACACGAAAGTTGTCTGATACGGAGTCGACGGTTGTCGTAGCAGGACGCCGCGGACACACGCCTGAAAATGCGTCGCGCCGCGGACGGGGAGCGCGTCGATGTCGAGTGGAGCCTCCTGGAGCCAAGCGGAGTCGTCGGCGATGAAGGTGAGCGCGCCGAGACGGATCTCGCGACCCTCGACCAAAACTCCACCCGAAACCATGATGAAAACAATCGGAACAATTGCAACTTCTCCAAAAATCGCTAAGACACCTGCCCCATGGTGGGCGCCAACTGTCGTGGTTCTAAGTCTGATAGTAGAATGGGGGGTAGGTATGGAGAGGCAAGATCTTAGCTATGGAGCAGTTGTATACGCGAGGGATGTACGAGTTCAGGCCCTTCTCGGAGAAAGTAACAGCCCTACGCCTCGGAGCCCGGAGGCGGTCGACTGGATTATATGCGTATGAATTACAGGGGTGCGAACCCTTTACACTGAGGAGGGGGGTGGCTTATATAGTGTCTGCCAGACCCCTCCGGCCCTCAGTTATGCAGGGTTTAAAGTACATAAAGATGGGCGTTACTGGTAACGTCTTACATAAAGTGTCATCATGACCATAAAGGCTATTTAATTAAAGACCGTTCGGATGCAGAGTGGCTCTTGATCTTCTGGCGGTCGAGTGAATCTTCATGGTCGAGTGCCTTCGAGTCTGTCGACTGGAATCCCTCTTGGTCGACTGGACGGCAGTTTCTTCTGAAGATGTCCTTGGAGAGGGTACTTTGGCCAAGCCCGTGACCCTACCCTAGGTACATGACTTCATCAGGGGGTAGATAGGCGTGTTTGGGTTGTGACTATCTTTTGCTACATATTGCCACACATGTCTCACTTGAGTTGCTAAATTCTTAGCATGTTTAGATTGTGTAGCATGTTTGGGTTGTGATTATCTTTTGCCACACATGCCTCACTTGAGCTGCTCAAATTCTTAGCCACATTTTGGCTTGCCTTAGGGAATCTTGTCAAACTTTCATATCTATGACATGTGGGGCTTACTGCTAATAAAAAAAAAATCTTATCTTGATTGTGGCAAGAACCAAACGCACATCTAACTTTGTCAAACTTGCCTAAATTGAGGTGTGGTAGAATGTGACAAGTTGTGAATTAGAACCAAACAACCCCATAATCTCAAATGTTTATGTGAATGTTGTGTAACTTCATATTTAAAAAAGTTCGTGGCAGATTGTTTAGCGAATTTTGGACGTAGCGGGGATAGCACTGCGTGTTGGCTTAACCAACCTCCCCCTTGTATTGCTGAACTAGTCGTTGCCGATTGTAATCCTGTGAATCTGAAATAAATACCGTACTTTTCATCATAAAAATAAAAAATAAAAAAGTTCGTGGCAGCTAACCAAATGACAGCTACCTACCATCAATCAGCCGGTGAAGTCGCAAAGAACACGATGACCTCCAAATTCTGCCACTAACCAAATTGTAGCCAGAGTTTGTTCAAGAGCGTGTCTCATTTTCATGTCAAACCAAAAGAGCGCGTGTCTTGATGGAGTCATGTCGTTAACATTAGCTGCGGGCCCCCAGTGGTTATTGCCTAATTAGTTGAATGCGGACCGCACGCTCTTGTTCCGATCCTCCTCCCAGATATGTTTATTTCCCTCTGCTCCTAGCGTGTGTCGGTGAGTCCGTCCATGCTAGTATGATATATACGGAGTGGTTAGTTGATTTTTTTTTTAAATGATAGTTAGTTCACAGCAACATACTCCCTCCGTTCCTAAATATAAGTCTTTTTAGAAATTTCACTATGGACTAGATACAAATCAAAATAAGTGAATCTACACTCTAAAATATGTCCATATACATCCGTATGTAGTTTGTAGTGGAATCTCTAAAAAGACTTACATTTAGGAACGGAGGGAGTACATGACAATTTAATATTTTTTGTCCAACCACATAGGAGTATATTATGATGGGTTGGCATTAGTAATGTCCAAAAGCAGGCTCAAAGGCGGCAAACAGCCGTGGACTCCAAGTCTCCGTCGCGTGTCAATCATAGAGTTTGTTAAGAAGGCACGGATAGATCATAGATCACCACTACTTGTACTACTCACTAGTCGCTCAGCTACAGCTTAGAGCTAGTCGTGCGCGACGACAGGCTTTCGTTCGCCCCACTACGCCCGCGCGACCAACCGAAAGTCCGAAACCGACGTGCGCGTGACCGACGGTGAGCGGCGCGTCCAGGTGTCCCCGCAGGCCGCAGCGCAGATGCGCCGTCGCGATCACCGACACTAATCGGCAAAGCCTCTTTGACATCCAGCTGCGCGTGGTCTGTCGCCTACTTAGACTGGCCGGAAATCTTGGAATTGTTTCAAGTCCCATCTCATGTTCAGCCGGCCTGGAATTCCACGGAACGCACCACCAGCAGTTGGGTGGACGTCGTCCTCAGTCACCGGTAGTAGATTCGTAGACAAGATTATTCCATTTGTTTACGGTGCCATTGTAACGGTGCTATTGTCATTATATGCTTCTTCTTGGCGGTGCTACGGGTGCTAGAGTTATTTTACTGCTTCTTTACGGTGCTACGGGTGCTAGAAACACTTTATTTTTTCCAGTTCTTTACGGTGCTACGGATGCTAGGGTTAACTGCTAGTACTGGTACGTACAGCCAAACCGAGTTACTCCTCACCCAGAGTCCGTGACCGTAGATCGTCGCTTGCAAGCGCCGTGCGCTGGGTACGTACGGCGATCAGAGGGGGGCGTACGTCGGCGGGAATTGATTGTTCCAGCCTGGTTTCTTCAACCCACCCACGCGTGTGTTGCTGGGCTGGCCGGACGGACGTCTTGCTGCTTCCCCTCTGGCAGGCGATTCCTTCC
The DNA here is from genome assembly GCF_018294505.1 of Triticum aestivum. NCBI lineage: Eukaryota > Viridiplantae > Streptophyta > Magnoliopsida > Poales > Poaceae > Triticum > Triticum aestivum. The sequence goes on from NC_057798.1 coordinate 203,788,846, forward strand.
ATCGCCCATAATTCACGAGCCTTTTCACGGGAGGGGTACATCCATGCGTGAATCATAGGCGAGCCGGCCTGTCCCCGCGTGTCGGTACCGCATTAACAAATCGATCTCGTCGAGCCGATGGAAAATACATCTCGCAGCGGCGGCGGCATATCTCGCGGCCGGATCGGTGGGAGCGCCGGGCGTTTGTTTGGGGGCCACGTTCGTGTAACGGAACAAGAATACTTTGTCGGAGATCGGAATAATATGTGGATCCACATCTACTGCAAAGTACTAGTAGTAGTTGTAGGCATGAAGCAACGGTTTCTACGTTGTTAATCGCCGCGGTGATATTACTGGTCGACAAGAAAGATTTATATCTGAATGTAGCGCATGCAATTTTTTTTGGATAAATATAGTGGTTCCGGCCAGCGTTGGCTTCCTCATTCAAGGTTCCATACCCGGTGGCTATGGGATTACTTGGCTTCTCGCCAGGGAGAAATTTCTGCTCAGCTTGTTGGTCGTGGCAGCGGCGGCGCTCGCGGATGTTGTTTTTCCTTCTTGAAGGCGTTGCCATGGCCTTTAGTTGCGCCCCTCTTCGAGCTCGGGGGAGACCCTAGGTCCAGCCGCTCCGGACCGGATGGCGAAGACGTATCGGTGTCGTCTTCCTTCTTGAAGGCGCTATCTTGCTCGCTCGCGGTGTCTCCGTTGTTGGCTTGGCAATGTTGAGGCTTATTGCTGGTTCGGCATTATCACTCTTGGTTCAGGTTGAGTTAGTTCTAGCTGCGTTGTTTTCTTTGTTCGGTCCGAGCATCCGTTGTCGTTCTACTCTAGGCACTATGTTCACGTCTGTCCTCGTTCGTGTAATGTGATGCACCCCCGTTGTACTCATTCTATTCCTTCTATCAATGATATGATACGCAAGCTTTGCGTATTCATGAAAAAATGGCAAAGGCCATTCGAGACCAAAGCTATGCCTAGATAGATTTAAAAAATGATTAAAACAATGATGAACAAGCTACAACATGTCCATATCCACACCAATCATTTTTATATCACAAGTACGACGAGAAAGGTTCTTCAACAACACCACCTTCAAGAAGAAAACAACACCCACGATCCGTGGTCGCCATATCCAACCACCCAAGGTCAGATTCTAAGTTTCACCCTGAAGATCAAGTCTGAGCAAATCCGAACAATGTCTTTAACAAGATAAGGACACAATAAAAATGTCGTCATTGCTGGATATAAACAGATTAGGGTCAAACCTCAAGTTTTCCCGCCGGAGCTCGAGATCGGTAACTGAGAAGCATCACCAAATTAAATTCATCATGTGTTCCATCACTTTTCGTGATCCTGACAACTACATATGTAGCATTGTCTCGACGTGAGATACCACATGAGTGAAGATCATGCTTGCGCAAGCTAGCAGACAAGCCGCGACAAGAGCCGACATCCACCAAAGGCTTTGAATAGCGAAGGTCGTCGTGGCCATCGCTGAAATCCCATTTTGGGACGCTCCTACAACCCCGCACCATCCTCATGATCTGTCCTCGTCTATGGCGGCATAATCAGTCAACAAAACATACTCGTCATTTCTATCGGATTTGAAGATCCAAGATCCCTCGCCGCAGCAGGCCACGATGTCACCCACGCGCCTAAGCAGATGACCGTCATATTAGGATGCAACAGGCCATCGTTGTCCCCTGTTGCACAACCATCCCCTCTGCCTCAAGCCGCCGCACATAGATCGTATCTCACTGTCGAGGCTACCATACCAAAGATAGATCTCCCTGGAGCCGCTCTCATCGACCAGGGCAGCGACGAGAGGAAGGGAGAACAAAGAGGTAGGAGGTGAGAGCATCTACAACCAGACCCCTCAAACCCGTCTCAAACGCCCGGGCAGGCCGCCCGGTCATGATTTTTTGACCCAGACGGGCCTCTCAAACGCCCGGGCTGACCGGCACACCCCATATCCAACCCAAATATGGGATGGATATGGGGGCGCTCGGGCGCACCCGCCACATTGGACCCGACAGCCCGACCCCACCCCAAATTGCATCAAATCCACCAAATCCTTCCTCCTCCCGCCGACCTCCAACCATTCCCGCGCCCGGACCCTCGCCGGCCTCCACCCTTGCTCCTAATCCTCACCTCCGATCCCGATCCACCGTCGGAGATGTCGTCCAGCCCGACCCACACCACCGCAATGGAGACGCAGTCTGCCTCGTCTGTGGGAGGCGTGGTGTCGTCGTCGGCGACTTGCAAGGCGGAGAACGTCGCCCGCAAGTTGCGGCGACGCCGACAGCGAGAGAGGGAGGCGGCGGCGGCGGCGCAGGGAGGTTCGAACGTGGTGGAGCAGCTGTCTCCTCCATCACGCCCGAATCCCCCCACCCCTTCCCTCCGAGTGCCTATGTGGATTACGTTGTCCGTCCCCTTTGGGACGCAAGATGAACCGAACGCCAGCTAGGCCATTCCGGAGAGCTTTCCGCCGACGCAGACGCCGACGGTCGGCATGTGTGATTTGTCGCAGCTCATTCAGGCGCGGATGAGCACGGGCTCTGACAGTGCCCAGGCTTCCCTCAACATATTCGACGGAATGACCGAACAAGAGTCGGTACGTTTTCTTTACTCTTGTCCGATCATATTTTATCATAGACCACTAGTTCATTTGCTCATGATGAATGCTTGCAAATTTGAATCATGTAGGAGGCGTTCTTGTCCAACATGATCAATGCCAATGAAGAACCGACCGAAATGGAGTATGAATTGGAGACCACCACCGCATTTGAAGTTGGGACAACATCCGGTCCCAATCCGAGCAAGAAGAAGAAGACCAAGACGCTGAAGGCAAGAGGCCCATCATTCTCAAGATTTGAGGACATCTTTTTGGTCAAAGCTTGGTTGGCCATAACGACGGATCCAATATGCGGCACCGAGCAAAAGGGGAGCACCTATTGGACAAAGATTTGGAAGGAGTACCATGAGCAAAAGGAGTATGTGGAGCCGCATCCTATCATGACCACTCGCAATGTGGCATCTCTCCAACATCGTTGGGGGATCATTCAAGGGGAAGTGAACAAGTACGTCGGCTACTACTCACAAGTGACCAAACGCCCTCAAAGTGGGATGGGAGTCACAACTCTCGTAAGCTCGATAGCCTCATCTTGTCGTCCATTTGCATATGCTTCTTGTGTTTGTATTCTCGTGCCCATACATATGTTGTTCGCTAGACGGCGGTGGCGGCCACTTTGTATCACGAGGTGGAGAAGAAGACATTTGCTTTTAGCCATTGTTGGGTCATATTGAATGGCAAGCCGAAGTGGAACCAAGTTGTGGCCGACCTCAAATCCGGCAAGAAGAGTAACGATGGCTCAAGCTCCAACCAATCAATTGGGTTGGACAATGAAGAGGATGGCGTTGTCGTGGAGAATGGAAAAGCCACCGTGCCAAAGGACAACCGCCAAGTCATGGGAAACAAGTGGGAGAAGGCGCGTGCCGCCCGTGATGCTGTGGCTACCAAAATGTCGTCAACATGGACGGGCATTTTTTCGGTGAGGAAGAACAAGGAGGAGAGGTACAAACTCATGTTGAATGCACAAAAGGAAAGGATGGAGTGGGACCGGAAGAGGGCGGACAAGAAGCTCGAAATTGAGAGGGAAAAGATCGAGTTGGAGAAGCAACAAACGGCGATCAAATGGGAGTTCGAGAAGGCCAAGACATTTGGCGACATAGAGCTTGAGAAGAAGAGGTTGCAACTCGCACACGACGCGGAAGATGCGATGATCATGTTGGCGGACGAGACCCTCTATGATGAGCATTCGAAGAAGTGGCTTGTGGACAAGAAGATTGAGATCAACGACCGTAGGAAGTACGAGGCGACGAGGGCAGCTGTGGCTCGAATGCAGTCGAAGGAGGCGGCCTGGATGCAGTCGGAGCAGGCAGCCTGGATGCAGGCGGAGCAGGACGAGCAGGACGCCTTTGCCTGAAGCAGGACGCATTCCGCTCGGAGCAGGCATCGAGCCAATGATCCGAGGCCATCCGTCATGCTCGGACATTGATTTCATTGTCATGTCCAGTTTGTTGAACTATGATTTGCTTTGCTTTGTTTCAAACTTTGGCATTCTGACAGTTTGTATCGTATGATCGACGTGCATGGATTGCATGGATTTGAACATCGAAATTTGCGGTATGTGGATGTGCGGTGCAACATTTGAGGGATGTCCGGTCAATGCCCGCGGACGCGTGCGGGCGCATCCGCATGCGTTTGAGGGGCCAAATTTGCCAAGTCCGACTGTAGATGCTCTGACGGCTTAGATTTGGGTCTCTCTGTGTAGCGCTTGCATACGTGGTATCCGTATGTAGGAGCAAATTACTAAATGCATCCCTCTTTCGGTCGCCTACTTAAAGAGTGTGCAGTAAAAGTTGCTTTTGGAGAGCATAGATCTCATCATCTGGAGTAGTAGATGCCCAGCACCATCATGAAGTACAAGTACCACGCCACACCACGCCTCGCTAGATCTTAAGCTGCAAAGATACCTCTTGACAACCCACTATAGCAGGACAGGCCAATCCGTAGGCAACACCCAAGCGAGCATTTTTGTACTTATCATGTAGAGGTACTTCAGGGCCTGATGGCCTGTTGGCCTGAAAACGAGATTCGGCGATGGTTTGCGTTTGGACATATCGCCTGGATGGCAAATGAAGCATCAATCTCAGTCCGTGTAGGCATGCTATTTTTGTAAAATATTACTCCCTCTATAAACTAATATAGGACGTTTTAGAGACTGCCAGGGAGTACCAGGTAAAGCAAAATAGCGCCAGCTATGTTATTTCACGACTAACCACGGGTATAGTACATGACTGTGTAAGCTAAATATATAAATGCAAAACTCACGAGAATTACACTCGCTCACGAGGAAGAAAAGAAGACTGAACTCGCCGAGTTAACAAGGACAGTGCTCTCCGTGGTTCTAGCGGTTGGCTGCATATCTACTTGCATTGTGGTGCTACTTGAGTAGTACTATTTGTTGTAGATTGCACTCGCTCAGTTATCAAGGTAATCATGTTCACCTTAATGAATAAAGCTATCTCTTACCCGGGCAAAGAGAAACGATGAGCGCTTACCTTAATTATGGCAGGCTCATGGCATCTTGGCAGTCAAACAAGGATGCTTAGCGTACTTGACACATGCCACGTGTCTCTGAATAGCACTGTCGGCGTCGTGGCGCAATCCAGGAGCAGGAGGAGGAATAAAAACATTTGGAAGGAGACCCGAAGAAAATCAGGCAAGTTGAAGATATAGCACGACATAAATATACCCTGGAAACTCATCAACCTGCACCTGCATTGAACCACGAGGAGAAAAGACGACCTATCAAGCAGACATACTAAGAACTAGAGGAACACACGCGCTTCGCCGCGCACGGGAAATATGGGCTGGATATACGCCTGTCGGCATTTTTCGTTTGGGTTATGTCACCAGATTGGATGGCGGTACTAACCTGGATCGGGCAGAGAGCCTCTGGTTTTATAATGTGTAATATTGTTGTATTTAGATGCGCTCTGGTTACTTACCGTGTAAATCTATCACTTGTTTCTTCTGTCAAATATAGGTTCCCTGCAGTAGGGACTCCAGCACCTTCAGGTTTATGCCAATGCTACTACCATTCTTTTTTCCCACTCAGGCCTACTCCCTCCGTTCGGAATTACTTGTCGCGGAGATGGATGTATCTAGACGTATTTTAGTTCTAGATACATCTTGTTAGAGTACGTAATGGGTCCGGGCTGGCGGTATAGCCCGTTAGTCTTAGGGTTAATTAGAGATAAGGGTCACTTGCTTACGGGTCAAGTAAGCCTTGCTTGGGAGTCAAGTACACCTCTCTATATAAAGAGAGGAGATGTATCAATCTAATCAAGCAAGAATTAAGAAGGAAATCCCTTCCCTCTTGCCCGGCCGTGGGCAAAAAAGGCCCCCGGCCGGCCCTCTCGCGCCCTCCTAGCAGCGCCATAACAGTTTGGTATCAGCTAGCTTCGGTTCGATCATGTCTTCACCGCCGCCAAGCCTGTCTCTTCTGCTGCCGGTCACCTCGTCGCCTCCGGCGACCACCACGACCGTCGCCCCGCTCCTGCCCGCGCCGGGATCCTCCGTCGCGCCCGCCCCCGCCGTCCTCACCCCGGAGGTGTTCGGGGTGCTGCAGGACCTAACCCAGGCGGTCCAGGAGATCCACATGTTCTTGGCCGGGTCCTACGGGCCGCCCCCGGCTGCGCCGCCCATCGCCGCCCCCGTGCCGCCGTGGCTGCCGCCGCACCAGGCGGCCTTCGCCAGGCCGCTGCAGCTGCCATCCATCGCCACCACCGCCCAACCCTGGCTGCAGTGGCAGCCGCCGCACCAGGCGGCCTTCGCCGGGCCGCTGCAGCTGCCATCCATCGCCACCATCGCCCAACCCTGGCTGCAGTGGCAGCCTCCACTCCTAGCGGCCTTCGCCACGCCCGGCGCTTTGCCGCAGCAGCCGCTGCCGCTGCCCGGCGCGACACCGCAGCAGCCATCGCCGGTCAGCTCCGCCGCCCAATATGGGATGCCCTACAACGGGACTGCGACGACCTTGTTCCCATCAGCGTCGCCGCCATCCCAGGGCGTCCACATCCAGCAGATCAAGTCCCCGCCGCCGCAGTCACCGCTTCCGTCTTGGATCGCTACCCGCCACGTGTCGATGGCGGTGAGCCTGCAGGCTGCTGCGCGCGGCCTCCTAGCGCGTCGGCGTGTGCGGGAGATGCGTGGTCTGCAGCTGCCGCTCCTCCAAGTTGCCCTTTGCTGCGCAAAGGACCTCGATCTCGTCCCTTGCGTCGAGGATCTTGGGCATGCGGTTTCCCCCACGGGCGGCGGGCATGCTGTTTTCCCCGTGGGCAGCGACCTCAAAGTTTGCGACATCGGCGGTTGGGGGGGCGCACCCCTCCTCGACATTCTCCATCGCAAGCCCTCCACTCTTCCCTGTGCAGTGCAGACCAAAAGCCATACACATGCACTCCTTTTGTCCAGGTGGTGTCCATGGAATCCAGGTGGCTGTACACGTGCACGTCCAAAATAAAGCGTCCCAGTCTATTTCAGTTTGGGAGTAATAACACAAGCCGAGATGTAAAAGGCTTGTTTTTAGGTGTTAGGTTTGTGTTGCGTCGAGTCATGGTTATAAGTTGGTTAGGCTGCAGCTCGAGGACAAGCTGCATGTCCAGGTGGGGTGTAGTGTTAGAGTACATAATGGGCCTGGGCTGGCGGTATAGCCCGTTAGTCTTAGGGTTAATTAGAGATAAGGGTCGCTTGCTTAGGGGTCAAGTAAGCCTTGCTTGGGAGTCAAGTAAATCTCTCTATATAAAGAGAGGAGATGTATCAATCTAATCAAGCAAGAATTAAGAAGGAAATCCCTTCCCTCTTGCCCGGCCGTGGGCAAAAAAGGCCCCCGACCGGCCCTCTCGTGCCCTCCTTCTAGCAGCGCCATAACACATCTATTTCCGAGACAAGTAATTCCGAACGGAGGGAGTAACTCAGAGGATGTACTGTTTAACCATATTAATTTCCCTGAAGGCTCTCGCTATAATCTGAAATCACCGTCAAACAAACGCTGGCAGTACATCCATGCCTGAAGTAAGCAGTTGTTTCTTACCTTTTGCACATTTACTTCACTGACTAACAAACCATAGCACCCAACAATCAGCAATTAGTATCAGGGGAGAAACGGCAGCAGTACGGATCATCTTTCGTTATAGGAACAAATCTGAATCACCATTCATCACCATATGTCCTAAACTCCTAATGAATATACGCAGACAGACAGCCCCTTCCAACAAAGTAAGCTACTCCATCCGTTCCTAAATATAAGTCTTTGTAGACATTTCAAATGGACTATAACATACGGATGCATGTAGACATATTTTAGAGTGTAGATTCACTCATTTTGCTTCGTATGTAGTCACCTGTTGAAATCTCTAAAAAGACTTATACTCCCTCCATCCCAAAATTCTTGTCTTAGATTTGTCTAAATACGGGTGTATCAAGTCATGTTTTAGTATTTAGATACATCCGTATCTAGACAAATCAAAGACAAGAATTTTGGGACGGAGGGAGTATATGCTATGACAAGCAAAACACTGGCTGAACAACTGTTTCGTTGAAGAACCTTGTAACCAAGAAAGCACACTTAAAACATCGATAGATAGATGGTACTCCCTCCGTCCCATAATGTAAAACGTTTTTTGACTCTAGTGTAGTGTTAAAAAACGTCTTACATTATGGGACGGAGGGAGTACATAGCAAACAAATATATGTGTTTTCCTAGACTTTACCTTTTTCCTTGAACGCTGGCCATAGTAAGCCAACGGTTCATCATTATATGCTTCCAGAGTCTTGCCCTCATTAGCAGAATCTTCTTTGCGAGGACTTTCCTGAAGCAAATATGTACTCCCTCCGTTTCAAAATAAGTGTCGCTGATTTAGTACTCCCTCCGTCCGGAAATACTTGTCATCAAAATGAATAAAAGGGATGTATCTAGATGTATTTTAGTTCTAGATATATCCCTTTTTGTCCATTTTGATAACAAGTATTTTCGAACGGAGGGAGTACAACTTTAGTATAAGAACTGCTAAATACAAACAGACCAACAGAGCACAAGGGCAAAACGAACCAGGACAGTAGGAGGCGGTGTAGCTTGCGGTTCTTATTCAAGTGCTGCAATGGCCACAAGTAATTTAACAGAACCCTCCTTAACGGAAGTCCCCTGAAACAAACAACCATTAGGACAGCCACCACATACAGGTAGAAACATCCATTGAAGGCTATAAACAGGAGTCCCACCATTTTTACTGGGCTCTCCAGCAGCTTCAGCACCCAGTGGAAGCAGCTTATCCACTCTGTTGATGGCATTGGAGCAACCAGCCTCAAGTCCAACAAAGACACTGCTGCCATAAAGTTTAGGACCTGAATGCTATTGTCATCGCCATGGAAAGAATACCATGACACAACGAAATCCACAACATAACTCCTCCCAATCAAACCAAAGTTTCTACAGGCACAGTAGAGAGCAAAGCATATTTTTCAGATGCCAAAACATAAGCAGGTTTACCAACTAACTGATGAACTACATCACCAAAGATATTTCAACAACAGAACCTTCTCCAGCAGCCAGAATTGATATTCCGTACCTGTGTCATTAGCAAATGAAAAATCATGAGCTACAACAAAGCAAACCTCATGTAAGAAAGAAAGATTACAAAGACCAATCCAACCTTGGGCTCACAGTTTCTAGGTACTGGAAGGCCTAACCAAATCAATTGGAGACAATAGGCTTTCATAGGGAGAAAAAATCTCTTATGATGATTAAAGAGGTGCTGAAACATGAACATTCTCCTCACCTTGCAAAAAATGATAGGCAACTGCTCTGGAATTGTGCCTGGCTCAAGAAATATTGTAACCCCATTATCGAAAAGAACCAATTCTGCCTCATCCATGTCACTTACCAATCAGTTTTTTTATACCAACAATATACTAGTTCAGAGAAGGGGCAAGGTAAAATATATCTCTGCATGAAAAAAATTGGTGTATAGGGCAAATTAATTACTCTACTTCTACTTCTGTTGAATAAGTGGAATCACCTGCATTTAGAAGGGGTACACATCACTAGGAGAAACATTTTTTCCCATTCGAATTCTTACAGAAAATGAGCCATAATCCCAAGTTTAATTGATTTCCTCATGTTTCTTACCTTGTAGATAAATGCAGAACTACGGCCACATCTATCCTACCTTACCTCAAACATTATTAGCCCATCTTTCTTAACTTGCAAATAAATAACCTTCGAATTATGTAGAAACCATCCATTTTCTAATTAGAAATATGATAGAATGAGAATGAAAATTCTACATCCCAGTCAAAAATTAGAAAAATATGAAAACAGTCAAGCCTATTTGGTAATCAAATACTTGGATAACCTAATCATGACACATAACTTGAGGAAAATCCTCACTTATACATGGATATTTCCTGCAGAACACATAACTAATTTAAGTCTTGTCGCTTGAGGCAAAATTTATCAAGCACTACACTGCACAACACTTTTGTTACAGAAAAGAACAGCCATAGGCTAATACATCCATTATTCTCCTGTCAGATGCTACACTGAGATTAGTTGGTACTCCAAATGCTACACTGAGATTGCTTTCTGGTCTTCTTGAAGCTCCACCTTCTATGGGCTCCAGATGCACTTGATACGTCAGTACAACAACATCTTGCTATTTGTTTATGACTTGTTTTCCATTCATTTAAAGACTGAAAAACAGTTAACCTTTTCTGGACCCTACATATTCTAGCATCTGTTTGTTAAGTACCAGGTACTTTCTTGTAGGCTAAACAAATAATATACAAAATATGAATGCACATCGAGCAGTTTGGTAACTTAAGCATGTAATTAAAGCTTGAAATACCACAAGGCTACTACATTCAAGATAGTCTGTAACAAACCCCATCGGGAATATTCATCATGGGACCAAGTCACCAGAAACAAAGAAGCACGCCCCCGACCAAGGACAACACGGATACAGCATTACACAATCAACGCAACAATCAAGACATAAGGAAACAAAAATGGAGAGGAACAAAATCAAACCCTCAGATGCAGTGCAGGAACACGAATAGCCCGATGAAGCCCCGCAACCAGCCGCCACTGTCAACACCCCTGCCCAGCTGAAGACCAGAGAAGACTGATGCGAAAGACAAAGCCCCCAGCGGCAGAATCAGCTCCCCATGCCCGAGAACACAACAGGTGGAACCGAACACAGAGAACAGCGCTGCCCTCTCTGCGAACCTCTGTGAACCGACAAAGAACACACCCGCCCAGCCGCCACCGCCCACAAAACCAATAAAGCAGCGAGAGAGCAGACACATGCACCTGACACATAGGATAAAAGGCTCGCACGAACCGCCACGACTCACCACCGAGTAGGGGTAGGCCCATATACAGCGAACGACCAAAACACAGCCTCAAAACCGAGCCCACAACCGACTCTAAATAGCACGATGCACCAGGAGCCTCAAAATCAAGGGAGCTTAGTAACTTAGGTGATAGTGCATACAATGCAACCTCACAAATGAAAATGACAGATATTTCTTCCATTCAGAAATATATCATATGAACCTCTTTACCTTGACTACATACATTAAATAATTAGTATGACCTCACCGGATAAGGAAACAGATGAATCTGTGCATGTACTGGTTAGGAAAACTACCAGCAGATCGTATGTGGTTGGAGGATGTACAAACATGAGTTTTCAGCAAATTAATTAAGCAGAGAAAACTAAATGCATCTTACTGGTTTCTCTCAATATTTCTTTAGAGAAATGTAATACTCCCTCCGTCCCAAAATTCTTGTCTTAGATTTGTCTACATATGGATGTATCTATTCACGTTTTAGTGTTAGATACATCCGTATCTAGAGAAATTTAAGACAAGAATTTTGGGACGGAGGGAGTATGTACATATCCACTATGAAGTCCATGTTTGCCAAGGATAACTAAGAAAATAGTTATATCTACTTGTCGTGTCACAAATACAAACAAGGTTTGATGTTCAACCTCTATCTCTTGAAGTGTGCCTAGCCAACAGTTCTAGCAGTCTTTGCTGTTCTTGTTTGGATATTCCAGGATGAAGCTGAGGAAGGTTGCTAAGGAATGATTTGGCATCTGCTATCTTATCATGCCTACAGTACTCCTGCAGTATTGAATTGTAAGTTCTCTCATTGGGCTTGCAACCATGAGTAACCATATAACGTACTAAATCAATAGCCTCTTCAAACATTGAGTTGGCCACATAACTCTTAACAAAGATATTGTATGTTACAATATCTGGTACCAGGCCTGAAGATTTCATCTCAGAAAACAATCTTGAGGCTTCTTTCATCTGCCCTTTTCTTCCATATGCATAGATCATTGTGTTATAAGAATATCGATCCGGACGTGCACCACTCGACTTGATCTCGGTGAGGATATTTTCGCACTTTTCACAATCACCTAATCGAGAATACATATGCATCAAACTATTGTATGTTGCAGTGCTGAGGTTGATAGAACTTCCCTTCATGAGTGAAAGAATCTCCTCCACTTTCTTAACCATCCTATTTTTCCCATATACGGAAACCATTGCATTTAGGACGTTAATATCCAGAGAGCACCGCCTCTTCCTAAGTTCCAGGAATGCCTTCTCTGTTTCGGATAAGTTATTAACTTTGCTGTTGACCAATACCAACGTTTTCACCAGCCCGTGGTGTGACTCTATCTTCTCTGCATATATATCTTCTGACAAAGCTTTCATTTTGTCCAGCTTTTTTGCATTAGCATATGCATGAAGCAGTGAAGAGTAACTAAGCTCATCTGGCCTACAATCCAGATTCTCCATCTCAGCAAACAACTTTTCTGCCTGCTCCCAACGCCCACCACGAGCTAGTGCAGATAGAACAGCGTTATATGTTGATATGTCAGGATATATACCGGCTTCAATCATCCTCTTGTATATCTCCATTGATTGGTCAAACAAGCCACACCGACTATATGAAGTAATGAGTGAAACATATGTGTCCCGCTCAGGAACATAACCAGATTTCTTCATCTCCTTGAATACCCCAGACACCTCGGAATCTAAACCATTTTGACCAAATACCGCCAAGAGTGTGTTCCAGGTCACAACATCTGGCACAAATCCAGCAGACCTGAGATCGTCAAAGACAACCATCATCTCTGGGAACTTTCCCCTCACCCCATGCAGCTTGATCAATGCATTGTACGTGCACAAGTTTGGCTTACATCTATTCCTCAACATTTCATCATATGTCCCGATTGCTGCATCAATCTTGCCAGCCCTGTCAAGACCAGAAATCAGTGTCGTGTATGTAATGACATCCGGCTGAATTCCCTTAACCTCCATCTCCTCTTTGAGCTCTGCTGCTTCTTTCAACAACCCATCCTTTACATAGGATGAAATGAGCGAGTTGTAGGTTACCACACTGGGTGGACAGCCCCCAAGCTCCATCTCCTTGAGCACCCCAATTGCCGCATCATGCATCCGCGCCTTGCCATACACATCAAGCAGCGAATTGAATGTGACCTTATCAGGTTCGAAGCCAGCAGCCCTCATTTCGCCGAACACCTTCGCTGCCTCCTTATAGAGTGCACCACGCCGACAACAGCTAATGAGCGTGTTATATGTATACCTGTCCAGCGGAATCCCGTCGTTCTTCATGGAGTCCACGAGTGCCAGCACATCCTTCCACGGAACGGCAATCTTGGAGTACACATGGAGCACGACATTGTAGGTGACGGTGGCGGGCTGAATGCCGTTAGCCACCATACGGCGGAACACGGCAACCGCGTCCCGGAACCGGCTGGCGCGGGAGAACGCTGACACGAGAGCCGTGTAGGCGCTGGCGTCGGGTTCCGGCGCGGCGTCGAGGAGTGCGGAGGCGTCGGTGAGGCGGCCAGCGCGCGCGAGGACGCGGACGGCTGCCGGGAGCACGCAGGGATGCTGGAGGACGTGCTCACCGTGGAGGTCCCGCGCGGCGTGGAGAGCAGCGAGAGCGACGGTGGGGCGGCCGCGGGACGCGAGGGCGTTGAGCACGGAGGCGAGCTCGGAGGTTGGGAGCGCAGAGAGAGTGTCGCGCGCGGAGTCCGGGTTGGATAGTAGGGAGAGGAGCGCGCGGCGCGCGGGGAGGGAGAGGGAGGGCGGCAGGTTCCATGGCTGCCCCCCTCCGCCGCCCTGGCGGGTAGGGTTGTGCGGGCGGCCGAGGCGCGGCGTGCGGGAGGAGGAGGTGGGGGTCGGGTGTGAGGAGGAGAGGAGGGAGGTGGGGGAGAAAAGTCGGAGAGGGGAGTGCACGGGGGGCTGGTGGCGGAAGGTCTTGGAGGTGGGAGGCGGCGGCGCGGGCGCCCGGAGCGGGAGCGGGAGCGGGAAGGCGACCGTTTCGACCATGGCGGGCGGGGTTGCCGTTGGCTGGGGTTTAGGGGTTATGGCCGGTGAAGGGGTGGCTGGCTGGCACGGGCACGGCCGCACATGGAGAAGAGGACCGGATATGGGGGGATCTCCTATTCGGCGAACCGCGCGCTGGAAACCGGCCGCGCGCGCACACCCACGCTCCCCCTGCGCGCCCTTCTGGCCGGGCCATGTGGGGTCGAGGTGCCCCTTGTTTTTTTTTCGAGATTTAGAAAAAAGTTCTGACTTTCAAAAAATGTTCATGGATTCAGCAAAAGATGTTCACCGAATTCAAAACAAATCATGAATTAAAATTTAGTTCACGATTTCAAGACAATGAATTTTAATGAACATTTTTATGAGAATTTTTTAATAATAACGAACATTTTTGTATATTTGATGAAAACAAATTTGATTTCGATAAAAAAATGAACTCGCTGAACAAAAATTGTATTCAAGAACAGTTTTTTTTTATAAAAGGATGATATTTTAATTCAATGAATATTTTTTAATTTGATGAACAAATTTTGAATTTGATGAGCATTTTTGAATTCCCGGATTTAAAAAAATCAATGAACATTTTTTAAATTTGGTGAACATTTTTTTACAATGCTAAATTGTTTTTGAATTTGACAAACAAAAAAGTATTTGCAAATTTGAAAAGAAATTTCCGCAAAAAAGTAAAAATAAATAAGAAAATAGAGAAAATAAAAATGAAAAGCAAAAAAAACAAAAGGAAAAACAAAAAACAAAAAGTGAAAAAAACTACAGAAAAGAAAAACAAGAAGAAAAAAAGAAAATCCCGATTCAAGGAAGGTTCTAGGTCCTTCCCAAAACCGGTGAGAACACACATGAAATCCTGAAATATGGGCCACCCACTGTGCGAACGATCAAAGAGGGGGTACACGCTAGGTCGCTCCACGTCGACCTATGCGCCAAATAGGATCCGCCGGATATGGGGGAGGAGGGCTCATGGAGGTGGAACTTTGGGATTTGGGACGAGAGAACCGCTCCGTTGTTTAGTTCACGCCTGCTCGGACAAACTTAATAATAAATAGGATTCGGATATGCACTCTGGTTTATGGCCAGTCCTATTCGGTGCGCATGTCGCTCGGAGGCTCCTTTCCGGTTTTGTGAAGATTATAGAACCTTCCCAGATCGGGTTTTTCTTCTTTTTGTTTTGTTTTTCCTTTCGGGTTTCCCCCTGCATTTTTCATGTTCATTATGTTCTTTCTTTTACCATTTCCATTTTTTTATCTTTTCCATTTTAGTTTTTCTATTCTTTTTTATTTTCATTTTCCTTATGTTTTTTCTTATTCTTTTTACATTTTCTGAACATGTTTTTTAAATTCACAAACTTTTTTTGAAATTGTGAAAGAAATTCATTTTTGTGAACATGTTTTAATGAAATTGTGAATATCCTATCCTATATATATCTAAGAGATTCAACCCCACTATCTTATTTATCTTGACATGCAACATATCCACATCATAAAGTACGTCCATCATCTAAAAATGCTTTTCCGCTAACTCTTCATGCAAATGCTCCCAGTAATTCGCCATGAGCATGTAGCCCGCCATAAATAATCGTTAATTATTTTTCCCCTGCACACTCAAGCAATCACATCATCCTAGGTTTCTTTTGCTATGTGTGCATGCCTTGACGTCATCCGACCCACTTCAAATGTCCAACACGATTCCACGTCCAATCATTTGGTTATACTTTACTTATTGTTAACGCGACCGTCTGATTTCGAAAGCTCAATTGACCGATTCCTATCCATATCTCTTCTGCTTCAAATAGGCCACATAATTGTTTTAGATGCCCTTATTCCCTCGAATCTCCAGCGTTCCAAGAAATATTTTAATCCCAACTTGATTCCATCGCGTACTGAGAGTTAGCTCATCATTTTTTTTCTTTTTTAAAAGTCCACTCTTCCCAGGCAACCTTTCACTCCCAATTTGGTTCTATTAAATGCACCCATGTACCTAATCAGACTTTTTATGAAGAAGCTAAGCTTCACCAGGAAGCATGCATGGTTGCGCACTAGACATGACAAACAAAATAAACTAGTGATATATGGTTATATTTTGGTGAATGGTTGCAGCACGTTGTACATGGTTGATCCGGTGAGAAGCATGATTTACTCAGTAGTGGGCCTCATGATTTATGAGCAACCTTATTTTTTTATAGAAAATAAATTATGAGTGAACTCACGTTTTATACTTTCATGCGAGCTATGTTTATTACAAATGCACATTTGTAATTGCTATCATTGTTTTAGGTTTAGTTAAGGATTGAGATGTCTCCACTATCTCTATGCAACATCGTTTTTGTTTCATATCGCCTCGCTGATATATCATCAAGGCATTAAATTAACACAACAAAACTCACACTCTTTTTTGGCCTTTTCATCAATTTTTCTTCAGATGCTTGCTCTAACCAATATTTATTTCAAACAAAATTCTTTATCATCAACTTATACTATGGTTCATAAACTTTCTCATGTTTTTAAACATCAACTTATTTGTTAATAGTTCCCGCAACAATGTGCGGGGTATCATCTAGTATACCTAAGAGATTGATATCCACTAACCTATTTATCTTGACATGCAGTCTATCCACCTCATCGTTGTGCTACATCAGCAGATTCCTTTACCATGCATCCACATCGTCCTATTTGGCTCTCACTGTCTCGTGTCAGATATGTCTCTGCCTCCCCTTTGATTCAGTTTCTTGTGGCTGGGTTCTATGTCATCTCTTTCATTATTGCCCTTCCTATTCATCTCCTTCAATTCCACTCACACAACAAATGAAAAGCCACGGCTGATGATTTCCTTTTGTCCCTTCTTCTGATCGTTGTATTGAGCAGTGTGATCTAACCCCGGTGGTTCGCTTCATCTTTTGTCAATCAACCACTGAACTTGTCTTCGAGCCTTCAAATAAAAACATCTCCCTTCCACTCCCTCGCCCCGCTATACTTGATATCCAGCTAGGACGAGGCGACTCCTATAGTCTTGTGTCAAACCTTTAGCCACCATGTACCGAGCCCTCCCTCCTCGACATCCACGCCCACGCCATCTCTTGTGCGGGCGCCGCAGCAGAGGCCCTGCTCTTCTCTGAGATCCACGCATCCGGTATTCAACAAGAGCCACGGGATGAACGATAGTACAATGTAATTCATGGTAGAGGATATCTTGTTGATGCTGCCGACGTCGCTCATGGGCCGTGGCCACTGTGTGTCCACGCCATGGTGCAACATTGATGTAGGGTGGAACCCTAGGAGGGTGATCTTTCATGATTGGAGCGTATCCCGTGAAGAACACGAAGAACACATGAAGAACGGGAGAGAAATCACAAGGGAAAACACTCGAGAACAAGTCCAACCACACATCCACTAGACTAACAAACACATGGATCCACAAGGTACATGAACAACAAAGAGAAACCGGTACAAGATAGAGTTCATCCCAAATCCAAAGGAGATGGGGTCTTGATGATCTAGATGATCCTTCTCACATGGGAGTCTTGAATCCCTCGGTACCTTCTCACATGGAGGTCTTGAACTCCATGGGAGTGGTCTCTCTCTCTCAAGAGGAGGAGGTAGGAGCATCACATACAAATGAGCTATCATATTTGCTAACCCTAGAAATAAGGAGGGGAGATCATTTATAGCCCAAGCCATGAAGGGGTAAGTGAGGGGGCAAAATGGGTACATGGGCCTCGGCCCGAGTCATGCACGCAGGCAAAGGCTGGATGATCCAGGAGGTGGGCCAGATGATCTGGGCTTCGGGGGTCCGGATGATCCGGAAGGCCGTCCGGATAGTCCGGCTGTGTTATATCCGTTGTCGGGGGTCCGGAAGTGCGGGAGGTCGTCTGGATGTCCTGGTCGATCCGGAAGATCCGGGAGGGGGTCCGAATGATCTGGCTTCGTCCGGGCTCGTGTTGTAGTCTTCGGGGCGCGTAGCCGGATCTTCCGGGCCATGGGCCGGATCGTCCGGGCCATGGGCAGGATCATCCGGGCGTCGGCCGAATCGTTTGGGAGGGGTTCCGGATGATCCGGGCAAGTGCAGACTTGTCCGTTCTTCCGTCTTCTCTTCCACGCTTTCCTCGTGGATGGTGTAGGCGTACACATATGCTCGCACTCCTCCTCATAGACCGTGAAGCTCCGGTAATACCTATGCATGCACACGAGAGGAGTGTCAAGTAGTATACCATCCTCGAAGGGGTCAAGTGAACACGTGTAAAGGAGATGATTCACTTTTGTGTATGTGAAGTAGATGTCGCACGTGTCACTTGCCATAGGAACTCTTGACATGGTGATGTTCGTAGGATGCTCCGCATCATCCCCCTTGGGAAAGATCCGATCTCGGTTCGAAATCCAAATCACCATGGGAAAGAGATGGTGTTGCCGTGTAGGAGTGGATGATCACCAAGCATTCATCATCTTGAAGCTCGAAATCGCACTCTCCAATGTCACACCATCTAGTGATTCCTTCAAAAGGAGTAAGGACAACAAACACTTGGAAAAACAAATGTGGTTAGCGTTAGTGCAAAACCAATCATTCAAGAGGTGATTCACCCAACAAGTGTTGTCATCAAGCATAGCATATGATGTGACATAGGATTGTGGCATGGCATATAAGCATATTAATTGAGCGCAATCAAGGACGTCATGGAAACAAGCATGAAAGTGGGAGATGGAGATGCTAATATGTGTGACAATTGAACAAGCATCTACCTCAAGGTCATAACAACCATGCATAAAGCGCTCGACAAATGGTCTATGGTAATCATATGAATCATTCACAACACTAAAGAAGATGATATGTCTAAACAATGGGTCAAGTGCATGACAATCCAATCATAACGTTCATAGGGTGTAGTGAAGATAGCGTGGCACTCAACATAATCGAAAGAGCAATTGTTCATTATGCATGAGGCATAAGCAATGGGACATGGCATATGTGAAGAGATTACATTGTTGCAACCAAACATGTGATAGGAGCAAGTAATCCAAGAATTGTATGCAACACACAAGGTATATATGTCTGAGGCATGGCAATGTGGCAATGGTAAGTCAAAGCAAGATCTCTGGCATGTGTGCAATATGTCAAGGTGCAAGCAACACATGAAGTAGGATCCACAATATTCATGCTCATGGTTTGCGGGTTCTCAAAGAGAAGGATATCACCTTGAAAGCATGTCCTTGTGCGTCCTTCACAATGCCAAAACACAAGCAAGTGTGATGTAGAAGCATCATGATCAAAGGTGGTTCACTCTCAAGAACTTGAATGGTCAACTCACCTGAAGTGGAAGTTGACATGTGTAGGATCTAAAGTATGTTTAGAGGGGGGGGTGATTAGACTACTTGACCAAATAAAAATCTAGCCTTTTCCCAATTTTAAGTCTTGGCAGATTTTAGCAACTTAGCACTAGTCAAGCAAACAACCTACACATGCAATTCTAAGAGTATAGCAGCAGAATGTAAATCATTGCATATGAAGGTAAAGGGGAGGAGTTTGGAGGGAGCAAACACAATGTAGACACGGAGATTTTTGGCGTGGTTCCGATAGGTGGTGCTATCATGCATCCATGTTGATGGAGACTTCAACCCACGAAGGGTAACAGCTGTGTGATTCCATGGAGGGTTCCACCCATGAAGGGTCCACGAAGAAGCAACCTTGGCTATCCCACCATGGCCATCGCCCACGAAGGACTTGCCTCACTAGGGTAGATCTTCACGAAGTAGGCGATCTCCTTGCCCTTACAAACTCCTTGGCTCAACTCCACAATCTTGACGGAGGCTCCCAAGTGATACCTAACCAATCTAGGAGACACCACTCTCCAAAAGGTAATAGATGGTGTGTTGATGATGAACTCCTTGCTCTTGTGCTTCAAATGATAGTCTCCCCAACACTCAACTATCTCTCATAGATTTGGCTATGGTGGAAAGATGATTTGAGTGGAAAGCAACTTGGGAAGGCTAGAGATCAAGATTCTTGTGGTTGGATTGGAATGTCTTGGTATCAACACATGAGTAGGTGGTTCTCTCTCGAAAAATTAGTAGTGGAAGTGTAGGCACGTTCTGATGGCTCTCTCTCTAGAGAAGGGGGTGGAGGGGTATATATAGCCTCCACACAAAATCCAACCGTTACACACAAATTCCCAAACTCGGTGGGACCGAATGGTCAAACTTGGTCAGACCAACTTGGTTCAAAATGTGAACGTTAGGCATTTTCGATGGGACCGACCGATAACATCAACTCGGTGAGACCGATACGCTAGGGTTAGGGCAAAACCTCATCTCGGTGAGACCGATCACATGAACTCGGTGGGACCGATTTCAGTAATAAGCAAATAGAGACTTGGTCAGGCAAACTCGGTGAGACCGATCGCTCATCTCGGTTAGACCAAAATGTTACAAAAATGAAACAGAGAGTTTGTAGTGCCAACTCGTTGGGACCGATCGCTCACTTCAGTTAGACCAAAACGTTACGAAGGGAAACAAAGAGTTTGCATTCCCATCTCGGTGAGACCAAGATCCCTATCGGTGAGACTGAACTGATTAGGGTTTGTGGATATAGCTATGTCAAGTGAACTCGATGGCGCCGGATAGATCAAATCGGTGGGGCCGAGTTTGACTTTAGGTTGAGGACATATATGTGGAAATGAGAAAGCGGTTGAAGGATTTTGGAGCATATCACCAAGCATTTTGAGCAAGCAAGCCATTCAGCAACACCTCATCCCCTTTTAATAGTATTGGATTTCCTATAGACTCAATGTGATCTTGGATCACTAAAATGAAAATGTAGAGTCTTGAGCTTTTGCCAATGTGTGTCCTTAGAATTTTGAGGGGTCCACATCTCTTGTCCATGTCATACCAATCATTGATCTTTCTAAAACATTGATCTTGAAAGAATATTAGTTCAATGAGCTATATGTTGTTATGAGTTACCAAAACCACCTGGGGATTAGTTGCACTTTCAACATGTAGCCGAAGCGTCCTACACGTGCACACAACAAGGCAAAGAACGTATGCGCATGGTAGATAAACACATCATCCATCATGATGCTTCCCTTCTCTTGCACATAACCATTAGAAGCACAAGTGCATGATTAATATGATGCAACAATGGCGATATTCATGGACTGGGTATATGGTGCAAAGAAGTGCGACAAGCATGCTTCACAAGAAATATGTCAAAATCTCAAAATATATGCGAGAATGCTATGGGAGCAATCTCATTTCCAAGGTTAAAATCATTCACTCTATAACATCCCAAATTTTCAATTTGGAATGTTATACATTAGATCATCATTGCATATCATATTTTTATTGCATTTTGTAGGATCCTAGAAATTCTACGCAACTCAAGGACCTACAGAGAGAGTTGGGGATTTCGTTATTTTCATATTTGAGTTTTCTCAAATTTTGAAAAGAGGATCGTTTGATTTTAATTATTTTTCTCTTCGAATATTTCTTTTATGAAAATAAAAGAGAGGGGATAAAATGACTTCCCCAAAATAAAGAAATATTGGAGGTTGAATATTAAAATCAAATAAGATTTTTATTCGGAGTTTTATTGCTATTTTATTTGAATTAGGAAAAAATGCTTTTTTTCAAAATTGCATTAGAGGCCAAATAAATGTTCACTTTGTCCGCTATATTTTTAGAGGATGGGGAAAATTTATTTCAGGATTTTGGAGTCCGTTTAGTATGCGCGTTGGAATTTAAAAAAAGGGGGGAACCGACCTACGGGCCACGGGCGACCCGAACTCCCGCCGCCCCGGGCCTTATAAGCCGTGACCCCCGAACCCGCAGCCCACCGCCAGCCCACCCGTCGCCACCGCCTGAAACCCTAACCCTAGCCGCGCCGCGCCGCCGCCGCGCCCTCTCGCCGCCGCCTCCGGGCGCCGATCCCGTCGCCCATCGCCGCCGACCCGCGCCCCGCCGCCGCCGCCGGACGCTGATCCCGCCGCCCGTCATCGTCGACCCCGCCCGTCGTCGCCGGATGCCGCCCTCGCCGGAGTATGCTGCCGCCACCACCATCCCGATCCACGAGGTAGTCGTCGGTTTTATTTTAAAAACCGTTCAGTTTTATTCAAAAACCTAGACGCATTTTTTATTAGATCGATTTTATTTTTTCCCGGTTTAGTTATTTAGCGAACGCTCATTCATATGTTCGTTTTAACGAACGGTTTTCACCCATTAGCCGCAGACAGCGAACGTTTGTTCGTTAGCCTGTTCGTAGCGAATGTTCGTTCGTTAGCCTGTTCGTCAGTTTTTCTTTTTCCAGGGTTTTTCCGCGATTATTTTCGATCGCGATTTCTGCCCTGATTTTCGTTTTAGTTTATCTTTTTGCTCGTTTATCGGAATCAGGCGATTCAAGCGCCTAGATCTTCGTCTCGAAGCCCTCTTTCTGTTTAATCAACTTGAACAAGATTTTGGTACTGTAAAATTTGACTGAAGTCCAGATTAGTAAACGAATCATGTTTCTTTCGCTGTTTGAGTTTCGTTGCTTCGTTTGATTTGATTCTTTTTGCAAACCGGAGTTCTTAAGTGGAACTTTCTGGTTAGATCTCTTTTTTGAGTTTTAGCCGTGCTTCTAGTTGAGTGCTTATTTTATACTTTGTTTGTTTGCGATAGAGTGCCCGGAGTGCGAAGCGTGCTACTACGAGTCTCTAGGTTTCACGGATCATCAGCAAGGCAAGTAACACCTTGATCATACCTCTTTACTACCCAGTTTTATTGCATTAGATCAATCCTCAAACAATTGCATGGTTAGGATCTGATTAATATGTGGGTTTTGGGAAGTAGTTGATGAGGTAGAACCTAGTGCCCTTTTATTATCAAACCTTTGGGAGTTACTTCTACGTTAAGCTCGGGATTGCTATGCTTTGCTCGTAGACGTGGTTTGGGTGAGTGTATCCATGACAGATGTGAGTATTGTTAACTAATGGTTAACTTAAGGTGGCGACTTAAAGACACATCTGGGTGGATTGCTTGAGGCACCCTGGAGTACCCAGTGGTTGTCTGGGCACCTGGAGAATCCAGTGTTGTCCTAGGATATCCCGGAGTACCCGTGTGATCATCCTACGGTCCGCCACCTAGGCTCAAAGGGATCATAAGATTATTCATGCTAGAAACTTCTGTGTGCAGCCACAAGCCAATATGGGCTCTAGCATAGTTGAGTAAGTTGCGTGAAGCTCTTGAAGAGGTAGACTAGCAGATGTAGTGGGTTGTAGGTGGTACTGTCTATCTAGAGTAGAGAGTTAATGCTTCAGAAAGACTGTGTCTCGAATCTCTGACCATGGATGTATTCGAGTCTTGTGGGGAAAAGTGCGCAAACCTCTGCAGAGTGTATAAATTAATCATGGTTAGCCGTGTCCCCGGTTATGGACGTTTTGAGTATCTACTTCTTGGATTATCATGTTGATCTCATCACTCTAAATATAATTTGATTGGGTTTAATGGTGATGTTTAATTGGGATTGAGTTGGAGGAACCTTCTCAATGTTTAACAACCACCATGATAGTTAAATAAAATTTATTCCTTTGTTGTAGGGAAAAATTGGCTTTATGCAAAACTATAACCATAGAGCTTACCACCAGCCATATATGCATGTAGTGATAGCATTTATTCTGTTCATTACTCTGTGTGTTACATTGCCAGCATATTCCATGTGCTGACCCGTTTCGGGCTGCAACATTCATGTTGCAGACTTTTCAGACGACGAGTAAGGTGCCATAGGTCGTTGTCTTTCACTCAGTGATAACGTTGGAGTTGATGGACTCACTTTATCTTCTAAGCCTTCCGCTGTTATCATATTTAGATGGCCTTAAGCCTTATTATTGTATTAAGTTCTCTTTTGAGACATTCGATGTAATAAGTGTGTGATTGCTACTCTGTTATAAATCCTCAAGTACTGTGCGTGTCAGCATTACCAATCCAGGTATGACACTGATGCACAGAGATTAGACTTTTGAGGTCTGGTCGCTACAAGATGGTATCAGAGCACACACTGACTGTAGGACACGACCACTAAGCTTAAACCATAGATCACTCTCTCTCTTATCATTTCTGACTCCTCCCCTTTTCTAATTTATAGGATGGCGAATGCAAGGAACAAGTTCACACAACCGGATGAAGATACACCTTTTGGACGACACTTGAAGGAAGTTACTAGGTACCTGAATATCGGAATACCAAGCTTCACCGGGACCTACATCGCCACTTTACCAGAAGAGGAGCATTGGATGCTTCGAGTTCAAGTTCCAGGAAGGACGTTCATGCCAGTCACTGAGCCCATAGAGTTTTCCTTTGATGCACCAACCTGGAGTCTAGGAATGAGCATGTCAGCCCACATCACTATGGGACGCATTGGAGAAGTTTACTATAAGGACCTCAAGGATACAATCTACCAGATTTGTGGGCACCGAGATGAGCAATGGGAGATGATCAGCACCAGAAAGGATAGATCCATTGCAGCATTCATCCAAGAGTTAAACCAGCACATTCGTCGCCAAGAGAACCAGATGTGCGCAAGCATGATAGATCTGAAGAAGGCAATGACCAGGATCACGGAGGTGGAGGAAGAACTCAAGTCTACACGCGATGGATATGAGGAGGAAATGACGATACTCGTGGAGAAGAATGACGATTTGACGAGGAAGCTAGGAGTATTCATGGGAGACCCCGCGCCAGGAGGAGAAGACGACGATTCCACTTGCCCAGAGAACTACATCATCATCGACGACACCGATTCGGACCCCGACGATAGTGATGATGACTATGTTGATGAAGCTGGAGCAGATATCATGGAGTCTTCCACCGATCAAGTTTTCTAGTCGACCACCATATCAGTAGTAGTATTCCCCCATGTATATAGTATAGTCCGAGCACTTTTGTAATGATAGTTAGATTGATGTATGCCCTTGTTTGAATTGATTGAAGCGATATGTTTGTGTTTGTCTCATGTGCATATGGGTAGTGTTTTCCCCCTAGATCTTATTCTATTCTGTTTTCTCATCTTTTCTAAACCCATCATATGCCTCCGAGACACGACAATGGATTTGCTTTCCCACCGGAGCTCACTCGGTTGATCCAGCAGCAGAATGCATTAATGCAGATACTAGTCCAGAACCAGAATCAGGGAAACAACAACAACAACAACAACCCACCACCACCACCACCTGTTGATCACTTAGCTCATTTCTTAAGGCTGAATCCGCCGGTGTTCTCTAGTAGCACCGAGCCGATTGTTGCAGATGATTGGCTCCGCAAGATTGGAAGGGAGTTGACCACTATAGGATGCACAAATGCGGGGAGAGTGCGTTTTGCCGCACACCATCTTGATGGACCCGGATCATCATGGTGGGAGAATTTCACAGCCACTTACCCCATAGACACTGTCACATGGGACCTGTTTCAGCAAGCTTTTCGCACTGCCCATGTTTCAGCAAGAGCTATGGCCATGAAGAAGCGCGAGTTTCACAATTTGCGCCAAGGAGGATGCACAGTGGGCCAGTATGTGGATGATTTTAGTAAGTTAGCACATTATGCCCCGGATGACGTTACTACGGATGCATCTAAGTAGGAGAAGTTTCTAGAAGGACTGAATGATGAGCTGAGCATGTAGTTGATGGTGGCAACCTTCAACAACTACCAGGAGTTGGTAGATAGAGCTCTTATGATTGAAGGGAAGCAACAGCAAATTGACAACCGCAAGAGGAAATATGGATAAGGGAAGTACAATTCTGCAGCTCAGAAGAGACCCCGTTTTACCCCGAACTCGGGAGGACAGGCCA
Source organism: Triticum aestivum (assembly GCF_018294505.1). Lineage (NCBI taxonomy): Eukaryota > Viridiplantae > Streptophyta > Magnoliopsida > Poales > Poaceae > Triticum > Triticum aestivum. The sequence goes on from NC_057798.1 coordinate 203,814,636, forward strand.
TAATTCCAATGGAGGGAGTTCGCATAACCATAGTGGCCCCAAGAATGGGAACGGTAATGGAGGAAGCAATGGCCAGAACCGTTCCAACCAAACAACGCCCGCCAAGAAGGATCTAAGTCACATTACTTGTTTCAAGTGCGGGAAGAATGGACATTACGCCACGGAGTGCTCTGAAGCAAAGAATGGAAATGACAATGGAAGCTCTGGGAAGAAGCCCAACCCTTTCAACAGGGGACAAGTGAACCACGTGAGCGTGGAGGAGGTTGAAGCGCAACCCGATGCAGTAATAGGTAAGTTTTTGGTTAAGTTATTTACTGCAATCGTTCTTTTTGATACTGGTGCATTGCATTCATACATATCAAGGGGATTTGTGGATAAGTTTAACCTGTCAACCCAAGCCCTTAGGTCACCCATGTTAGTAACCTCGCCAGGAGCAGAGTATATGGCTAGCCTATGGTGTGATCGGTTACCATTAAGGATTGATAACTACGTGTTCCCCTCAGACCTAATAGTATTGGAGTCGCAAGGCCTGGATGTGATATTAGGCATGGATTGGTTATCGAAGTATGGAGGGAACATTGACTGCAATAGTAAATCGATTTTGCTCACCACCCCAGAAGGAAGAAGGATTAAGTATGTATCCCGGCATGTGCCGAAGAGGACTCAAGTGAATCCCTTATCAGGAGTTGTACAGGAGGAAGTACCAGTAGTGAAGGATTTCCCTGATGTATTTCCAGAAGAGTTGGCAGGCATGCCACCAGATAGAGACATTGAGTTTTTGATTGAGCTTTTTCCAGGCACAGGGCCAATATCTAAGAGACCGTACATGATGCCCGCAAAGGATTTGGAGGAAATTAAGAAGCATATTAAGGATTTACTGGATAAAGGCTATATTCGCCCAAGTTCATCACCTTGGGGATCACCAGTGCTTCTAGTGGAGAAGAAGGATGGATCACTAAGGATGGTTGTTGATTATCGTGGATTGAATGAAGTGACGATCAAGAACAAGTACCCACTGCCGATGATCAATGACTTGTTTGATCAGTTGCAAGGAGCTAAAGTATTTTCCAAGATTGATCTGCGATCAGGATACCACTAGCTGAAGATTCGAGAGCAGGATATACCTAAGACATCTTTTACCACAAGGTAGGGGTTATATGAGTATACCGTTATGTCATTTGGTCTAACTAACGTGCCTGCCTATTTCATGAACATGATGAACAAGGTGTTCATGGAGTTTTTGGATAAGTTCGTCGTGGTGTTCATTGATGATATTCTGGTTTACTCGAAGAATGAAGAGGAGCATAAGGAGCATTTGCATTTGGTACTTGGGAAGCTCAGAGAACATCAGTTATATGCCAAGTTCAGCAAGTGTGAGTTTTGGTTGAAGGAAGTTGGATTCCTCGGACATGTTATATCCGGAGAAGGAATAGCAGTAGACCCCACCAAGGTTGTCACTGTGACAAACTGGGAAGCACCCACATCAGTTGGAGAGATCCGGAGTTTTCTCGGACTCGCAGGATACTACAGGAGGTTCATTGAGAATTTCTTAAAGATTGCAAAACCCATGACGGAATTGCTGAAGAAGGACACCAAGTTCAAATGGACTGAGGAATGTGAGGCCAGTTTTCAGGAGTTGAAGAAACATTTGGTTACAGCTCCAGTGTTGATTCTTCCAGATCAACGCAAGGATGATCAAGTGTATTGCGACGCTTCTCGTCGAGGACTTGGAGCAGTGCTGATGCAGGAGGGAAGAGTTGTTTCATATGCCTCACGACAGCTTAAACCCCATGAGTTAAATTATGCTACACACGATTTGGAGTTAGCAACCGTAGTGCATGCATTGAAGACTTGGAGACATTTTCTCATCGGAAACCACTGTGAGGTGTACACGGATCACAAGAGTTTGAAGTATATCTTCACGCAGAAGGAGTTGAATCTCAGGTAGAGGAGATGGTTGGAGCTCATTAAGGATTATGATATGAGGTTGCACTATCATCCCGGAAAAGCTAACGTAGTAGCCGATGCGTTGAACCTCAAGAGTCATGTCAATACACTCATGACCGGAGAGTTACCCAAGGAGTTAGCAGAGGATCTTCATGAGCTATGTTTGGAAATAGTTCCGAGAGGCTATGTAGCAGCATTGGAGATTCAGTCTACTTTGATGGATAAGATCAGAGAAGCTCAAAAGACGGACAAGGAGATCACCGAGATAAAGGAAATGATGAGCAAAGGAAAGGCTAAAGGATTTCGTGAGGATGAGCACGATACCTTATGGTTTGAGGATCGCGTATATGTGCCTAATGACCCGGAGATCAGGAAGTTGATTCTGCAGGAGGCCCATGATTCGCTGTATTCGATTCACCCAGAAAACACCAAGATGTATCTGGATTTGAAGGACAGTTTCTGGTGGACCAGAATGAAAAACGATATTGCGGAGTATGCAGCAGTTTGTGATGTATGTCAGAGAGTGAAGGCAGAGCATCAGAAGCCAGCAGGATTGCTACAACCATTGCCGATACCCGAATGGAAGTGGGATAAGCTAGGCATGGATTTTATCACGGGATTGCCCATGACTCGTTCAGGCTACGACTCGATATGGGTTGTAGTCGATCAGTTGACGAAGGTAGCTCATTTCATCCCAGTGAAGACCACTTACACCAGTGCTAAGTTGGCAAAGATATACATGACCAGGATCGTATGTCCGCATGGAGTTCCGAGGACCATTGTATCAGACAGAGGAACCCAGTTTACCTCAAAGTTCTAGAATCAGTTGTATGAGACTTTTGGTACCAGGCTAGAATTTAGTACAACTTTTCATCCACAGATAGATGGACATTCCGAGAGAGTCAATCAGATTCTGGAGGACATGTTGAGAGCTTGTGCACTAGATTATGGATCTAGTTGGGACGACAATTTGCCATATGCAGAGTTCTCTTACAACAACAGTTATCAAGCCAGTTTGAAGATGGCCCCTTTCAAAGCTTTGTACGGAAGAAGGTACAGGACACCGTTGTTGTGGGATGAAGTTGGAGACCATCAGTTGTTTGGACTAGATTTGATAAAGGAGTCTGAAGAGAAAGTTAAGTTGATTCGCAATAGACTCAAGGTAGCCCAGTCCAGGCAGAAGAGCTATGCGGATTCTAAACGCAAGGAGACAGTTTACGAAGTTGGAGACAGAGTGTATCTTCATGTGTCCCCGCTTCGAGGAGTTAAACGTTTTGGAGTTAAGGGAAAGTTAGCACCATGTTTTGTGGGACCATACAAAGTTTTGGAACATATGGGAGAAGTTGCTTACAAGTTGGAATTGCCAGAAGGATTGTCAAGAGTTCACGATGTGTTCCATGTTTCCCAGTTGAAGAAGTGTCACGCAGAGATGGCCGATATCCCTCTAAGAGATACGGTGCCACTGGAAGCGATTCAGTTGGATAGCGATTTGACCTACGAGGAGAAACCAGTCAAGATTCTCGAGTTTGCGAGTCGAGTCACACGCAACAAGGTTATCAAGTTCTGCAAAGTTCAGTGAAGCCACCATACAGAGGATGAAGCCACCTGGGAACGAGAGGAAGACCTATGGAAAGATCACCCGCACCTATTTTCTAGCCAACCCGGATCTCGAGGGCGAGATTCATCTTAAGGGGGGGTAGGTTTGTAACATCCCAAATTTTCAATTTGGAATGTTATACATTAGATCATCATTGTATATCATATTTTTATTGCATTTTGGAGGATCCTAGAAATTCTACGCAACTCAAGGACCCACGGAGAGAGTTGGGGATTTCGTTATTTTCATATTTGAGTTTTCTCAAATTTTGAAAAGAGGATTGTTTGACTTTAATTATTTTTCTCTTCAAATATTTCTTTTATGAAAATAAAAGAGAGGGGATAAAATGACTTCCCCAAAATAAAGAAATATTGGAGGTTAATATTAAAATAAAATAAGATTTTTATTCGGATTTTTATTGCTATTTTATTTGAATTAGGAAAAAAATGCATTTTTCCAAAATTACATTAGAGGCCCAAATAAATGTGCACTTTGTCCGCTATATTTTTAGAGGACGGGGAAAATTTATTTCAGGATTTTTGGAGTCCGTTTAGTATTTCTTTTAATCATTTATCTGCGCTTTAGAATTTTTAGAAAAAGGGGAACCGACCTACGGGCCGTGGGCGACCCGGACTCCCGCCACCGCCGGGCGCCACCCTCGCTGAAGTATGCCACCGCCGTCCCGATCCACGAGGTAGCCGTCAGTTTTATTTTAAAAATCGTTCGGTTTTATTCGAAAACCTAGATGCGTTTTTTTATTAGATCGATTTTTTTTCCAGTTTAGTTATTTAGAGAACACTCGTTCGTACATTCATTTTACCGAATGGTTTTCACCCGTTAGCCGCAGACAGCGAATGTTTGTTCGTTAGCCCGTTCATCATTTTTTCTTTTTCCAGGGTTTTTCTGCGATTATTTTCGACCGTGATTTCTGCCCCGATTTTCGTTTTAGTTTATCTTTTCGCTCGTTTATCGGAATCAGGCAATTCAACCGCCTAGATCTTTGTCTCGAAGCCCTCTTTCTATTTAATCAACTTGAACAAGATTTTGGTACTGTAAAATTTGACTCAAGTCTAGATTAGTAAACGAATATTGTTTCTTTCGCAGTTTGAGTTTCGTTGCTTCGTTTGATTTGATTCTTTTTGCAAACCAGAGTTCTTAAGTGGAACTTTCTCGTTAGATCTCTTATTTGAGTTTTACCCGTGCTTTTAGTTGAGTGCTTATTGTATGCTTTGTTTGTATGCGATAGAGTACCCGGAGTGCGAAGCATGCTACTATGAGTCTCTAGGTTTCACGGATCATCAGCAAGGCAAGTAACACCTTGATCATACCTCTTTACTACCCAGTTTTATTCCATTACATCAATCCTCAAACAATTGCATGGTTAGCATCTGATTAATATGTGGGTTTTGGGAAGTAGTTGATGAGGTAGAACCTATTGCCCTTTTATTATCAAACCTTTGGGAGTTAGTTCTACGTTAAGCTCAAGATTGCTATGCTTTGCTTGTAGACGTGGTTTGGGTGAGTGTATCCATGACAGATGTGAGAATTGTTAACTAATGGTTAACTTAAGGTGGCTAATTAAATACACATATGGGTGGATTGCTTGAGGCACCCTTGAGTACCTAGTGGTTGTCTGGGCACCTGGAGAATCCAGTGTTGTCCTAGGATATCTCGGAGTACCCGTGTGATCATCCTACGGTCCGCCACCCAGGCTTAAAGGGATCATAAGATTATTCATGCTAGAAACTTCCGTGTGCAGCCACAAGCCAATATGGGCTCTGGCATAGTTGAGTAAGTTGCGTGAAGCTCTTGAAGGGGTAGACTAGCAGATGTAGTGGGTTGTAGGTGGTACTGTCTATCTAGAGTAGAGAGTTAATGCTTCAGAAAGAGTGTGTCTCGAATCTCCGACCATGTATGTATTCGAGTCTTGTGGGGAAAAGTGCGCAAACCTCTACAGAGTGTATAAACTAATCATGGTTAGCCGTGTCCCCGATTATGGACGTCTTGAGTATCTACTTCTTGGATTATCATGTTGATCTCATCACTCTAAATATAATTTGATTGGGTTTAATGATGATGTTTAATTGGGATTGAGTTGGAGGAACCTTATCAATGTTTAACAACCACCATGATAGTTAAATAAAATTTATTCCTTTGTTGTAGGGAAAAATTGGCTTTATGCAAAACTGTAACCATAGAGCTTACCACCAGCCATATATGCATGTAGTGATAGCATTTATTCTGTTCATTACTCTATGTGTTACATTGGCAGCATATTCCATGTGCTGACCCGTTTTGGTCTGCAACGTTCATGTTGTAGACTTTTCAGACGACGAGTTAGGTGCCATTGGTTGTTGTCTTTCACTCAGTGATGCCGTTGGAGTTGATGGACTCACTTTATCTTCCAAGCCTTCTGCTGTTATCGTATTTAGATGGCCTTAAGCCGTATTATTGTATTAAGTTCTCTTTTGAGACATTCGATGTCATAAGTGTGTGATTGCTACTCTGTTATAAATCCTCAAGTAATGTGCGTGTCAGCATTACCGATCCAGGGATGACACTGATGCACAGAGATCAGACTTTTGAGGTCTAGTCGCTACACACTGAATACATGGCAAATTATCTAGCATGAGAGAGGCAACATATTGATATATGTGATAAGAAGCAATAGCAATCATGTGCAAATCATGGCAATGGTTGTCATCAACCGCATGAAACGAGCAAGTATGAATCATGGTTGATGCACTATACGAAGCATGCATAGTAATCATGTCGTGCAAACTAGTGGAGCAAAGATGCAACAGACTAGGGGAAATCATGGCAATCATGTCATGTGAGAAAATAGTAGATATAGGCAATGCACATGACATATCACAAGCACGAATACAAAGCAATATCAATGCATCATCATAGGTATTGGGTACAAATGGAACATTACAATAACAAGCAATATCTCCACGAAGCTTGCAAATACACATACAAGTACGAGAATCATGAATCATGTGAAATGCAAATCATGTGTCACAAATGCATGCCAAAGGCATAGGAATGAGCATATCATGCAAAGTGAACATGGAAATATGGGCAAATGATGCATAATGGACAATAACCCATAACCATGTGAGGGCCATGTAGAAGAGGTGTGTGAAGTCATTGTGCGAAGCGAACGGTGGGTGAAACATATCACGGGTTCCCAAGTCATCGTTGCTCTCTAGATCTTGTTTCGTCAACTCATGTACTTGCAAGGTAGGCGAGTAAGTATGGGGACGTACACAACAAAGAGACGAACGAAAAAAATTGTGTGCGTGGTAAATGTACACATCATCCATCATGATGTGTATGTGCACGTGTGAGTTGGCACAAGATAAGCATCGCTAAAAGAAATTGGAAGCATGGTATAAGTACATTTCATCCATCATGAAAGAATAGTTGTTATGTGTAACATGGCGGGGACACAAATTGAGCATGCAATTATATGGCACATCAATAGCATTTTCATTCATGGGGAGCATATTATGCGTACAATTATTGGGATCGTGTAGTGGATGGGGTGGGTCAAAATATCCTAACATGTATGAGGAAACTATGGGGATCTCCTTATGAGCAATAGTGGAAACATCATATGTAGAGTATGAAAAAATATCCAAATCAATGCATATCTGAAGCTAGGTGTTCATGGCATGGCATATGAGATAAATGATGCAAAGGGAGTGTATCAATATCATCACAAGAAAAACAAATTCCAATAACCATGGGCTTGTCATCCATGCCATATGTGCAAATTTGGTTTATTTTAATGGCATATGCATAGTCACTATGGTAAGATTGCAAATATGACATATCGTTGATCTCATGCATAGCATATGACAAGTCAAGCGGATTATCAAACATGATGTGACCTAAAGAATTGTCACAAAAAATCCTATGTAACATGGCATCACAACTAATAGACTCCACATGAGAATCATCATACTCATCATAAATGGGTAAGAAATCATCACATAATGAAGTCACACTAGTATGAAGCATCGTAATAGGTGGATCAACATCATGCAAGCAATCAATGTCCACTAGTGGGACTAGAGCATCACCTTCACCTATGTTACCCTTTTCATTCCACTCAAGTGGTGTAGGTGAGGTGGGAAAGACCAAATGGTGGTCATCTTCATCGTGATGGAACCACGTGGGGAGTGCATTATATTCCACCATGGCCATCGTCTTGTCCAATGGGAGGACGAAGTCGTCAAGGGTCGGGACGTCATCATATATGGGACCTAGCACCAAATGAGAAGACACAGTAGAGGTAGAGGTTAAGTCGTTAGAGTTTAAAGTGTACTCACATGACCTATGAACTATCACACTCTTTCTATATGGTGGCTCACTCACTCCCTCAAAGTAGGTGCACTCAAATTCACATATGGTGGAGTCACTCATCTCACTCAAGTGGTGAGGGTTGTGGATCTCCTCGCATGGGAATTGGGGAAACTCATCATATATGGGGCTAGTGATCAACTCACTCTCACTCTCAATATGGTGGCACAAGTCACTCAACTCATCACAATATGCCATAGTGGTCCAAGGTAAAATCCGATGCTCAACCATCTCATCACCATCGCCATGGATGAAGGCCGAAGATGGCACATCATCACTCTCGCCTCCTAAGATGGAAGCATCATCCTTGCTCGTCACCATGTCGCTCACCTTGAAAGCATGTTCCTTGAAGGTCTCGGTAGTCATAGTCATTGTCTCATGGTCTTCAAAAAGAGTCGTGGTAGACTTGGCATCGTCAATGCCATAAAGAGGGATGGCGGTGAAGTCGAACTTGGGGGCATCGTCTTGGAGCTCATCGGGCTTGGACATCTTGGTGGTACTATCCCCATGCTCGTTCTCATGGAGCTTGGTCATCGCGAAGTGGGCTTGGGGTGAAGAAGTCTTGGCCTTCATGTGTTCTTGTTCCGCCTTGAGAGCACCAATGTAGTGGTCATCAAGGGGCTTGTAGTTCTCGTGGAAGATAGTTTTGGATATGTCGTTGTTCACTCCCACCATGAAGTGGAACTGCATCCAAATGGGGTCGTCCACACTGGCTCGTCGCAAGGCTTTCTTCATCTTGTGGAAGTACTTATCAAGGGACTTGGATCCTTGGATGGTGTTCTTGAAGGAAATATGCCCTAGAGGCAATAATAAAATTGTTATTTTATATTTCCTTATTCGTTATAAAAGGTTTATTATTCATGCTAGAATTGTATTGATCGAAAACTTAAATACATGTGTGAATACATAAACAAACACCGAGTCCCTAGTAAGCCTCTACTAGAGTAGCTCGTTGATCAAAGATGGTTAAAGTTTCCTAACCATGGACATGAGTTGTCATTTGATAACGGGATGGACAAGACCCATCCGTTAGCTGAGCATAATGATCGTTCAGTTTTATTGCTATTGCTTTCTTCATGTCAAATACATATTCCTTCGACTATGAGATTATGCAACTCCCAGATACCGGAGGAATACCTTGTGCTATAAAACATCACAACATAACTGGATGATCATAAAGATGCTCTATAGGTATCTCCGAAGGTGTTTGTTGAGTTGGCATAGATCGAGATTAGGATTTGTCACTCCGAGTATCAGAGAGGTATCTCTGGGCCCTCTCGGTAATACACATCACAGGATTGCAAATGACTAAGGAGTTGGTCACGAGGTGATGTATTACGGAACGAGTAAAAAGACTTGCCGGTAACGAGATTGAACTAGGTATAGAGATACCGATGATCGAATCTCGGGCAAGTAACATACTGATGGACAAAGGGAATTACGTATGTTGTCATAACGGTTTAACCGATAAAGATCTTCGTAGAATATGTTGGAGCCAATATGGGCATCCAGGTTCCGCTATTGGTTATTGACTGGAGAGGTGTCTCAATCATGTCTACATAGTTCTCGAACCCGTAGGGTCTGCATGCTTAACTTAGTTGACGATATAATATTATATGAGTTATGTGATTTGGTGACCAAATGTTGTTTGGAGTCCCGGATGAGATCACCAATATGGCGAGGAGTCTCGAAATGATTGAGAGGTAAAGATTGATATATAGGACGATGGTATTCGGACACCGGAAGTGTTTCAGGGATACCGGGTACTTATCGGGTCACTAGAAGGGGTTCCGGGCACCCCCGGCAAAAGATATGGGCCTTATGGGCCAAGAGAGGGAACGCACCAGCCACAAGGGGCTGGTGCACCCCCCGTAGCAGGCCGTCCTAGGAGGAGAAGAAAATAAGGGAAGGGAAAGGAAAGTGTGGAGTAGGACTCCCCTTCCTTCCCTCTCCCCCCTCTTTCCTTCCCCCTCGGTTATATATGGAAGTGGGGGTGCGACTTGGGAGGGACTCCAAGTAGGATTCCTCCTACTTGGGCGCCTCCTATGGCTGCTCCTCCCTCCCTCCCACCTATATATATGTGGGAGAGGGGGCAGCTAGCACATACCAGACAATTACCTAGCCATGTGCGGTGCCCCCTCCACCGTTTACACCCCCGGTCATATTTTCGTAGTGCTTAGGCGAAGCCCTGCAGAGATCACTTCACCATCACCATCACCACGCCGTCATGCTGACGGAACTCATCTACTACCTCGATGTCTTGCTGGATCAAGAAGTCGAGGGACGTCACCGAGCTGAACGTGTGCAGAACGCGGAGGTGTCGTGCGTTCGGTACTTGATCGATTGAAGCGCGAAGAAGTTCTACTACATCAACCGCGTTGTGAAACGCTTCCGCTTACGGTCTACTAGAGTACATAGACACACTCTCCCCCTCGTTGCTATGCATCTCCATGGATAGATCATTGCGTGTGCGTAGATTTTTTTTTGTTTTTCATGCAACGTTTCCCAATAGTGGTATCAGAGCGAGGTCTATGCGTAGATGATATGCACGAGTAGAACACAAAGAGTTGTGGGCGGTGATAGTCATACTGCTTACCACCAACGTCTTATTTTGATTTGGCGGTACTATGGGATGAAGCGGCCTGGACCAACCTTACATGTCCACATACATGAGACCGGTTCCACCGACAGACATGCAACTTGTTTTGCATAAAGGTGGCTGGCGGGTGTCTATTTCTCCTACTTTAGTTGAATCAAATTTGACTGCGGCCGGTCCTTGAAGAAGGTTAAAACAACAAACTTGATGAATCACCATTGTGGTCTTTGCCGTAGGTAAGAACGGTTCTTGCTAGAAGCCCGTAGCAGCCACGTAAAACTTGCAACAACAAAGTAGATGACATCTAACTTGTTTTTGCAGGGCATGTTGTGATGTGATATGGTCAAGACATGATGTGATATACATTGTTGTATGAGATGATCATGTTTTATAATTTATCGGCAACCGGCAGGAGCCTTATGGTTGTCTCTTTATTGTATGAAATTCAATCGCCATGTAATTGCTTTACTTTATTGCTATGCGTTAGCAATAGTTGTAGAAGCAATAGTTGGCGAGACGACCACAATGCAACGATGGAGGTCAAGGTGTTGAGCCGGTGACTATGGAGATCATGACGATTCTTTGGAGTTGGAGATCAAAAGCACAAGATGATGATGACCATATCATGTCACATATATTTTGATTGCATGTGATGTTTATATTTTATGCATCTTATTTTGCTTAGAATGACGGTAGCGCTATAAGATGATCCTTTCACTAAATTTCAAGATATAAGTATTCTCCCCGAGTATGCACCGTTGCGAAAGTTCATCATTTTGAGACACCACGTGATGATCGGGTGTGATAGACTCTACGTCCACATACAATGGGTGTAAGACCATTTTGCACATGTAGAATAATTGGGTTAAACTTGACGATCCTAGCATGTACAGACATGGTCTTGAAATACTAGAGATCAAAAGGTCGAACGTGAGTCATATAGTAGATATGATCAACATAGAGATGTTCACCATTGATGACTACCCCATCTCACATGATGATCGGACATGGTTTAGTTGATTTGGATCACGTATCACTTAGATAACTTGAGGGATGTTTACTTAAGTGGGAGTTCATTAGTAATTTGTTTAATTGAACTTTAATTTATCATGAACTTAGTCCTGATAGTATTTGCAAATTATGTTGTAGATCAATAGCTAGCGTTGTAGCTCCCCTATGTTTTTGACATGTTCCTAGAGAAAAGTAAGTTGAAAGATGATAGCAGCAATGATGCGGACTGGGTCCATGATCTGAGGAATATCCTCAGTACTGCACAGAAGAATTATGTCCTTAATGCACCACTAGGTGATAGACCTATTGCAGGAGCAGATGCAGACGTTATGAATGTTTGGCAAGCTCGATATGATGACTACTTAATAGTTTAGTGCACCATGCTTTACGGCTTAGAGGACTTCAAGAACGTTTTGAACGCCACGGAACATATGAGATGTTCCAAGAGCTAAAATTGGTATTTCAGATTCATGCCCGTTGAGGGAGTCCTGGATTAGGGTGTATCCGGACATCCGGACTGTATACTGTGTCTGGACTATTGGAGCGTGAAGATACAAGACTCAAGACTCCGTCCCGTGTCCGGATGGGACTCTCCTTTGCGTGGAAGACAAGCTTGGCGATTCAGATATTATATTTCCTTCCTTGTAACCGACTCCATGTAAACCCTAGCCCTCTCCGTTGTCTATATAAACCGGAGAGTTCGGTCCTTAGAGGGACGATCACAACATTCATAATCATCATAGGCTAGCTTCTAGGGTTAGCCTCTACGATCTCGTGGTAGATCAACTCTTGTACTACTCATATCATCAAATATCAATCAAGCAGGAAGTAGGGTTTTACCTCCATCGAGAGGGCCCGAACCTGCGTAAACATTGTGTCCCTTGCCTCCTATTACCATTAGCCTAAGGCGCACAGATCGGGACCCCCTACCCGAGATCCGCCGGTTTTGACACCGACATTGGTGCTTTCATTGAGAGTTCCTTTGTGCCGTCGCTGCAAGGCTGATGGCTCCTTCAATCATCAACAACGCGGTCTAGGGCGAGACTTTCTCCCCCGGACAAATCTTCATGTTCGGCGGCTTCGCACTGCGGGCTAATTCGCTTGGCCATCTGGAGCAGATCGACAGCTACGCCCCTGGCCATCAGGTCAGGTTTGGAAACCTAAACTACACGGCCGATATCCGCGGAGACTCGATCTTCAACGGATTCGAGCCTACGCGAGGAGCGCCGAACAGTCACGATGTGCAGGGCTTAGACCTGCTGTTAGACAATGCTTGAGATATCGCCCCTGCAGGAGTCCCAAACCTAAATTCAGGGCAGATTGCGCCGCCCAAGGATGGGTGGATGGACCCCGCTCCGGAAGTCGCACACCCATCAACGGTAGAGCCGAACACAGGCCTCTCTCCCAAAGAAGCCTTTGACACCGGACCCCCGGACTCGTATCCGGCTGTAGGTTCCAGTCCGCGTGCTCCTGAGCCCGCCAAACCAGGCTGGGCTCCTATAATGGAGTTCACCGCTGTGAATATCTTCCAGCACTCGCCCTTCGGCGACGTGCTGAACTCATTAAAGTCTCTTTCTTTGTCAGGAGACTCTCGGCCGAACTATGTCCGGCTCGAGTGGGAAGCAGATGACGAAGGAATTCGTTGCCACCCACCACCCACTTCATTGCCACGGTCGAAGACTTTGCTGACGTGCTTGACTTCGAATCCGAAGGCATCGACGGTATGGACGACGATGCAGGAGAAGAACAGGAACCACCGCTCAAGGGGCGGTGGACAGCCACCTCCTCACACGACATATATATGAGGGACAATCCTAAGAATACCAATGGAGATGAGGCAATACAGGATAACACCCCAGGGAAGAAAGCTAAGCACGGGCGTCGTCAACGCCGCTCCAAGCCTCGCCACAACAATACTGGCACAGGAGACGAAAACAATCTGGATAGTGCCAAAGATCAAAACTATTGTGGAATGTTGCAGAAAATAAAAAATTTCTATGCTTCACCAACATCAATCTATGGAGTCATCTAGCAATGAGAGAGAGGAGTGCATCTACATACTCTTGTAGATCACCCGCGGAAGCATTCAAGAGAACGGGGTTGAGGGAGTCGTACTCGTCGTGATCCAAATCACCGAAGATCCTAGCGCCGAACGGACGGCACCTCCGTGTTCAAAACACGTGCGGTTGGGGAAGACATATCCTCCTTCTTGATCCAGCAAGGGGGAGGGAGAGGTTGATAGAGATCCAGCAGCACAATGGCGTGGTGGTGGAAGTAGCGGCGATCTCGGCAGGGCTTCGCCAAGCTCAGCGAGAGGGAGAGGTGGTACGGAGGGAGAGGGAGGCGCCAGGAGCAGGGGTGCGCAGACCTCCCTCCCGCCCTCTTTATATAGGGGCCCTGGGGGGGGGGGGGGCGCCGCCCCCCTAGAGATCCCATCTCAAGGGGGGGCGGCGGCCAAGGGGGGACTTGGCCCCCAAGCCAAGTGGGGCGCCCCCCCACCCCTAGGGTTTCCAACCCTAGGCACAGGGGAGGCCCAAGGGGGGTGCACCAGCCCACCAGGGGCTTGTTCCCCTCCCACTTCAGCCCATGGGGCCCTCCAGGATAGGTGGCCCCACCCGGTGGACCCCCGGGACCCTTTCGGTGGTCCCGGTACAATACCGGTGACCCCCGAAACTTTCCCGGTGGCTGAAACTTGACTTCCTATATACAATTCTTCACCTCCGGACCATTCCGAAACTCCTCGTGATGTCCAAGATCTCATCCGGGACTCCGAACAACTTTCGGGTTACCGCATACTAATATCTCTACAACCCTAGCGTCACCGAACCTTAAGTGTGTAGACCCTACGGGTTCGTGAGACACGCAGACATGACCGAGACGACTCTCCGGTCAATAACCAACAGCGGGATCTGGATACCCATGTTGGCTCCCACATGCTCCTCGATGATCTCATCAGATGAACCACAATGTCGAGGATTCAAGTAATCCCGTATACAATTCCCTTTGTCAATCGGTACGTTACTTGCCCGAGATTCGATCGTCGGCATCCCAATACCTCGTTCAATCTCGTTATCGGCAAGTCACTTTACTCATACCTAATGCATGATCCCGTGACCAAACACTTGGTCACATTGAGCTCATTATGATGATGCATTACCGAGTGGGCCCAGAGATACCTCTCTGTCATACGGAGTGACAAATCCCAGTCTCGATCCATGTCAACCCAACAGACTTTCGGGGATACCTATAGTATACCTTTATAGTCACCCAGTTACGTTGTGATGTTTGGTACACCCAAATCACTCCTACGGCATCCGGGAGTTACACGATCTCATGGTCTAAGGAAATGATACTTGACATTAGAAAAGCTCTAGCAAACGAACTACATGATCTTGTGCTATGCTTAGGATTGGGTCTTGTCCATCACATCATTCTCCTAATGATGTGATCTCGTTATCAATGACATCCAATATCCATAGTCAGGAAACCATGACTATCTGTTGATCAACGGGCTAGTCAACTAGAGGCTTACTAGGGACATGTTATGGTCTATGTATTCACACATGTATTATGATTTCCGGATAACACAATTATAGCATGAATAATAGACAATTATCATGAACAAGGAAATATAATAATAATCATTTTATTATTGCCTCTAGGGCATATTTCCAGCAGTCTCCCACTTGCACTAGAGTCAATAATCTAGTTACATTGTGATGAATCGAACACCCATAGAGTTCTGGTGTTGATCATGTTTTGCTCGCGGAAGAGGTTTAGTCAACGGATCTGCGACATTCAGATCCATATGCACTTTGCAAATATCTATGTCTCCATCTTGAACATTTTCACGAATGGAGTTGAAGTGACGCTTGATGTGCCTGGTCTTCTTGTGAAACCTGGGCTCCTTGGCAAGGGCAATAGCTCCCGTGTTGTCACAGAAGAGAGTGATTGGCCCCGACGCATTGGGTATGACTCCTAGGTCGGTGATGAACTCCATCCAGATGCGCTGCCTCCGAGGCTGCCATGTACTCCGCTTCACATGTAGATCCCGCCACGATCTTTGCTTGCAGCTGCACCAACTTACTGCCCCACCATTCAAAATATACACGTATCTGGTTTGTGACTTAGAGTCATCCAGATCTGTGTCGAAGCTAGCGTCGACGTAACCCTTTACAACGAGCTCTTCGTCACCTCCATATACGAGAAACATATCCTTAGTCCTTTTCAGGTACTTCAGGATATTCTTGACCGCTGTCCAGTGTTCCATGCCGGGATTACTTTGGTACCTTCCTACCAAACTTACGGCAAGGCTTACATCAAGTCTGGTACACAACATGGCATACATTATAGACCCTATGGCCAAGGCATAGGGGACGACACTCATCTTTTCTCTATCTTCTGCCGTGGTCGGACATTGAGCCGAGCTCAATTTCACACCTTGCAACATAGGCAAGAACCCCTTCTTGGACTGATCCATATTGAACTTCTTCAATATCTTATCAAGGTATGTGCTTTGTGAAAGACCTATGAGGCGTCTCGATCTACCTCTATAGATTTTGATGCCTAATATGTAAGCAGCTTCTCCAAGGTCCTTCATTGAAAAACACTTATTGAAGTAGGCCTTAATGCTGTCCAAAAGTTCTATATCATTTCCCATCAAAAGTATGTCATCCACATATAATATGAGAAATGCTACAGAGCTCCCACTCACTTTCTTGTAAATGTAGGCTTCTCCATAAGTCTGCATAAACCCAAACGCTTTGATCATTTCATTAAAGCGAATGTTCCAACTCCGAGATGCTTGCACCAGCCCATAGATGGAGCGCTGGAGCTTGCATACCTTGTTAGCATTCTTAGGATCGACAAAACCTTCCGGCTGCATCATATACAGTTCTTCCTTAAGATAACCGTTAAGGAATGCCGTTTTGACGTCCATTTGCCATATCTGATAATCATAGTATGCGGCAATTGCTAACATGATTCGGATGGACTTCAGCTTCGCTACAGGAGATAAAGTCTCATCATAGTCAACCCCTTGAACTTGTCGATAACCCTTAGCGACAAGTCGAGCTTTATAGATGGTAACATTTCCATCCGCATCCGTCTTCTTCTTAAAGATCCATTTGTTTTCTATCGCTCGCCGATCATCGGGCAAGTTTCTCAAAGTCCACACTTTGTTTTCATACATGGATCCTATCTCGGATTGCATGGCTTCAAGCCATTTGTTGGAATCTGGGCCCGCCATTGCTTCTTCATAGTTTGAAGGTTCACCGTTGTCTAACAACATGATTTCCAGGACAGGGTTGCCATACCACTCTGGTGTGGAACATGTCCTCGTGGACCTATGAAGTTCAATAGCAACTTGATCCGAAGTACCTTGATCATCATCATTAATTTCCTCTCTAGTCGGTGCAGACACCACAGGAACATCTTCCTGAGCTGCGCTACTTTCCGGTTCAAGAGATAGTACTTCATCAAGTTCCACTTTCCTCCCACTTACTTCTTTCGAGAGAAACTCTTTCTCCAGAAAGGACCCGTTCTTGGCAACAAAGATCTTGCCTTCGGATCTGAGGTAGAAGGTATACCCAATGGTTTCCTTAGGGTATCCTATGAAGACGCATTTTTCTGACTTGGGTTCGAGCTTTTCACGTTGAAGTTTCTTGACATAAGCATCGCATCCCCAAACTTTTAGAAACGACAGCTTAGGTTTCTTCCCAAACCATAATTCATACAGTGTCGTCTCAAAGGATTTAGACGATGCCCTATTTAAAGTGAATGTAGCTGTCTCTAGAGCGTATCCCCAAAATGATAGCGGTAAATCGGTGAGTGACATCATAGATCGCAGCATATCCAATAGAGTGCGATTACGACGTTCGGACACACCGTTACGCTGAGGTGTTCTAGGCGGCGTGAGTTGTGAAACGATTCCACATTTCCTTAAGTGCATACCAAATTCGTGACTTAAATACTCTCCCCCATGATCTGATCGTAAGAACTTTATCTTTCTGTCACGATGATTCTTTACCTCATTCTGAAATTCATTGAACTTTTCAAAGGTCTCAGACTTGTGTTTCATCAAGTAGACATACCCATATCTACTCAAGTCATCAGTGAGAGTGAGAACATAACGATAGCCTCCACGAGCCTCAACGCTCATTGGACCACACACATCAGTATGTATGATTTCCAATAAGTTGGTTGCTCGCTCCATTGTTCCGGAGAATGGAGTCTTGGTCATTTTTCTCATGAGGCATGCTTCGCATGTGTCAAATGATTCATAATCGAGAGACTCTAAAAGTCCATCAACATGGAGCTTCTTCATGCGCTTGACACCAATGTGACCAAGGCGGCAGTGCCACAAGTATGTGGGACTATCGTTATCAACCTTACATCTTTTGGTATTCACACTATGAATATGTGTAACATCACATTCGAGATTCATTAAGAATAAACCATTGACCAGCGGGGCGTGACCATAAAACATATCTCTCATATAAATAGAACAACCATTATTCTCGGATTTAAATGAGTAGCCATCTCGTATTAAACGAGATCCAGATACAATGTTCATGCTCAAAGCTGGCACTAAATAACAATTATTGAGGTTTAAAACTAATCATGTAGGTAAATGTAGAGGTAGCGTGCCGACGGCGATCACATCGACCTTGGAACCATTCCCGGCGCGCATCATCACCTCGTCCTTCGCCAGTCTCCACTTATTCCGCAGCTCCTGTTTTGAGTTACAAATATGAGAAACCGCACCGGTATCAAATACGCAGGAGCAACTACGAGTACTGGTAAGGTACACATCAATTACATGTATATCACATATACCTTTAGTGTTGCCGGCCTTCTTGTCCGCTAAGTATTTGGGGCAGTTCCGCTTCCAGTGTCCCTTTCCCTTGCAATAAAAGCACTCAGTCTCAGGTTTGGGTCCATTCTTTGGCTTCTTCCCGGCAACTGGCTTACCGGGCGCGGCAACTCCCTTGCCATCCTTCTTGAAGTTCTTCTTACCCTTGCCTTTCTTGAAACTAGTGGTTTTGTTGACCATCAACACTTGATGTTCCTTTTTGATTTCCACCTCCGCTGATTTCAGCATTGAAAATACTTCAGGAATAGTTTTCACCATCCCCTGCATATTGTAGTTCATCACAAAGCTCTTGTAGCTAGGTGGGAGCGACTGAAGGATTCTGTCAATGACCGCCTCGTCCAGGAGGTTAATGTCCAGCTGGGACAAGCGGTTGTGCAACCCAGACATCTTGAGTATGTGCTCACTGACAGAACTATTTTCCTCCATCTTACAACTGTAGAACTTGTCGGAGACTTCATATCTCTCGACCCGGGCATGAGCTTGGAAAATCATTTTCAGCTCTTCGAACATCTCATATGCTCCGTGTTGCTCAAAACGCTTTTGGAGCCCCGGTTCTAAGCTATAAAGCATGCGGCACTGAATGAGGGAGTAATCATCAGCACGCGATTGCCAAGCGTTCATAACGTCTTGGTTCTCTGGGATGGGTGCTTCACCTAGCGGTCCTTCTAGGACATATGCTTTTTTGGCAGCTATGGGGATGATCCTCAGGTTCCAAACCCAGTCCGTATAGTTGTTGCCATCATCTTTCAGCTTGGTTTTATCTAGGAACGCGTTGAAGTTGAGGTTGACATGAGCGTTGGCCATTTGATCTACAAGACATTTTGCAAAGGTTTTTAGACTAAGTTCATGATAATTAAGTTCATCTAATCAAATTATTTAATGAACTCCCACTCAGATTAGACATCCCTCTAGCCATCTATGTGATACATGATCCGACTCAACTAGACCGTGTCCGATCATCACGTGAGACGGACTAGTCATCGTCGGTGAACATCTCCATGTTGATCGTATCTTCCATATGACTCATGTTCGACCTTTCGGTCTCTTGTGTTCCGAGGCCATGTCTGTACATGCTAGGCTCGTCAAGTCAACCTAAGTGTTTTGCATGTGTAAATCTGTCTTACACCCATTGTATGTGAACGTTAGAATCTATCACACCCGATCATCACGTGGTGCTTCGAAACAACGAACTTTCGCAACGGCGCACACTTAGGGGGATCACTTTCTTGAAATTATTATGAGGGATCATCTTATTTACTACCGTCGTTCTAAGCAAATAAGATGCAAAAACATGATAAACATCACATGCAATCAAATAGTGACATGATATGCCCAATATCATTTTGCTCCTTTTGATCTCCATCTTTGGGGCGCCATGATCATCATCGTCACCGGCATGACACCATGATCTCCGTCAGCATGATCTCCATCATCGTGTCTTCATGAAGTTGTCACGCCACCGATTACTTCTACTTCTATGGCTAATGGTTTAGCAATAAAGTAAAGTAATTTACATGGCGTTATTCAATTACACGCAGGTCATACAAAAAATAAAGACAACTCCCATGGCTCATGCCGGTTGTCATACTCATCGACATGCAAGTCGTGATTCCTATTACAAGAACATGATCAATCTCATACATCACATATATTTCATTCATCACATCGTTTTGGCCATATCACATCACAAGGCATATGCTGCAAAAACAAGTTAGACGTCCTCTAATTGTTGTTGCAAGTTTTTTACGTGGCTGCAATAGGGTTCTAGCAAGAATGTTTCTTACCTATGTAAAACCACAACGTGATATGTCAATTTCTATTTACCCTTCATATGGACCCTTTTCATCAAATCTGATCCGACTAAAGTGGGAGAGACAGACACCCGCTAGCCACCTTATGCAACTAGTGCATGTCAGTCGGTGGAACCTGTCTCACGTAAGCGTATGTGTAAGGTTGGTCCAGGCCGCTTCATCCCACGATGCCGCCGAAACAAGATAAGACTAGTTGTGGCAAGAAAATTGACAACATCTACGCCCACAACAAGATTGTGTTCTACTCGTGCATAGAAACTACGCATAGACCTAGCTCATGATGCCACTGTTGGGGAATGTTGCAGAAAATAAAAATTTTCTACGCTTCACCAAGATAAATCTATGGAGTCATCTAGCAACGAGAGAGAGGAGTGCATCTACATACCCTTGTAGATCACACGCGGAAGCATTCAAGAGAACGGGGTTGAGGGAGTCGTACTCATCGTGATCCAAATCACCGAAGATCCTAGCGCCGAAGGGACGGCACCTCCGCGTTGCACACACGTGCGGTTGGGGAAGACGTCTCCTCCTTCTTGATCCAACAAGGGGGAGGGAGAGGTTGATGGAGATCCAGCAGCACAACGGAGATCCAAGCTCAGCGAGAGGGAGAGGTGGTACGAAGGGAGAGGGAGGCGCCAGGAGCAGGGGTGCACAGCCCTCCCTCCCCCCTCTTTATATAGGGGCCCTGGGGGCGCCGGCCCCCTAGAGATCCCATCTCAAGGGGGGGGGGCGGCCAAGGGGGGAGGACTTGCCCCCCAAGCCAAGTGGAGCGCCCCCCACCCCTAGGGTTTCCAACCCTAGGCGCAGGAGAGGCCCAAGGGAGGCGCACCAGCCCACCAAGGGCTGGTTCCCCTCCCACTTCAGCCCATGGGGCCCTCTGAGATAGGTGGCCCCACCCGATGGACCCCCGGGACCCTTCCGATGGTCCCGGTACAATACCGGTGACCCCCAAAACTTTCCGATGGCCGAAACTGGACTTCATATATACAATTCTTCACCTCCGGACCATTCCGGAACTCCTCGTGACATCCGGGATCTCATCCAGGACTCCAAACAACTTTCGGGTTACCGCATACTAGTATCTCTACAACCCTAGCGTCACCGAACCTTAAGTGTGTAGACCCTACAGGTTCGGGAGACACGCAGACATGACCGAGACGACTCTCCGGTCAATAACCAACAGCGGGATCTCGATACCCATGTTGGATCACACATGCTCCTCGATGATATCATCGGATGAACCACGATGTCGAGGATTCAAGTAATCCCATATACAATTCCCTTTGTCAATCGGTACGTTACTTGCCCGAGATTCGATCGTCGTGTTGGAAATATGCCCTAGAGGCAATAATAAAAGTATTATTATATTTCAATGTTCATGATAAATGTCTTTTATTCATGCTATAACTGTATTATCCGAAAATCGTAATACACGTGTGAATACTTAGACCACAATATGTCCCTGGTGAGCCTCTAGTTGACCAGCTCGTTGTGATCAACAGATAGTCATGGTTTCCTGACTATGGACATTGGATGTCGTTGATAAAGGGATCACATCATTAGGAGAATGATGTGATGGACAAGACCCAATCCTAAGCATAGCATAAAAGATCGTGTAGTTCGTTTTGCTAGAGCTTTGCCAGTGTGAAGTATCTCTTCCTTCGACCATGAGATCGTGTAACTCCCGGATACCGTAAGAGTGCCTTGGGTGTATCAAACGTCACAACATAACTGGGTGACTATAAAGGTGCATTACAGGTATCTCCGAAAGTATCTATTGGGTTGACACGGATCGAGACTGGGATTTGTCACTCCGTATGACGGAGAGGTATCTCTGGGCCCACTCTGTAATGCATCATCATTATGAGCTCAATGTGACCAAGGTGTTGGACACGGGATCATGCATTACGGTACGAGTAAAGTGACTTGCCGGTAATGAGACTGAACAAGGTATTGGGATACCGACGATCGAGTCTCGGGCAAGTAACGTACCGATTGACAAAGGGAATTGCATACAGGGTTTGATCGAATCCTCGACATCGTGGTTCATCCGATGACAACATCGAGGAGCATGTGGGAGCCATCATGGGTATCCAGATCCCGCTGTTGGTTATTGACTGAGAGCGTCTTGGTCATGTCTGCATGTCTCCCGAACCCGTAGGGTCTACACACTTAAGGTTCGGTGACGCTAGGGTTATTAGGAAGACTAGTATGTGACTACCGAATGTTGTTCGGAGTCCCGGATGGGATCCTGGACGTCACGAGGAGATCCGGAAGGGTCCGGAGGTAAAGATTTATATATGGGAAGTTGTCAAACGGACACCGGGAAGTTTCGGGGTCATACCAGTATTGTACTGGGGCCACCGGAAGGGTTCCGGGGGTCCACCGGGAGGGGCCACCCCTCCCAGGGGGCCACATGGGCTGCATGGGGCAGGGAGCCAGCCCCTGGTGGGCTGGACGCACCCCCCTCCCTTGGGCCCATGCGCCTAGGGTTGAGGGGGAACCCTAGAGGGGGCGCCCCCCTTGGCTTGGGGGGCAAGCCACCCTCTCCCCTCTCCCCTAGGCCGCCGCACCCCCCCTAGATGGGTTCTAGGGGGCCGACCCCCTTATCCCTTCCCCCTATAAATAGAGGGGTGAGGGGAGGGCAGCCGGACCACCCTCCAAGGCGCAGCCCTCCCCTCCCCAACACCTCTCCTCCTCCGTTGTGTGCTTGGCGAAGCCCTGTCGGAGTACTGCCTCTCCACCATCACCACGCCGTCGTGCTGCCGGTGGAGCTGTCTTCCTCAAACTCTCCTTCCCTTGCTGGATCAAGAAGGAGGAGACGTCTCCTGTCCCGTACGTGTGTTGAACGCGGAGGTGCTGTCCGTTCAGCACTTGGTCATCGGTGATTCGAATCACGTCGAGTACGACTACATCATCACCTTGCAAGCTTCCGCACGCGATCTACAAGTGGTATGTAGATGCAAACTCTCTCCCTTGACTCGTTGCTTAGATGAACTCATAGATGGATCTTGGTGAAACCGTAGGAAAAATTTTAATTTTCTGCAACGTTCCCCAACAGTGGCATCATGAGCTAGGTCTATGCGTAGTTCTCTTTGCACGAGTAGAACACAATTTTGTTGTGGGCGTGGATTTTGTCATCTTACTTGCCTCTACTAGTCTTTTCTTGCTCAACGGTATTGTGGGATGAAGCGGCCCGGACCAACCTTACACGTACGCTTACGTGAGACCGGTTCCACCGACTGACATGCACTAGTTGCATAAGGTGGCTGGCGGGTGTCTGTCTCTCCCACTTTAGTTGGAGCGGATTTGATGAACAGGGCCCTTATGAAGGGTAAATAGAAGTTGACAAAATCATGTTGTGGTGATTCGTAGGTAAGAAAACGTTCTTGCTAGAACCCAATTGCAGCCACGTAAAAGATGCAACAACAATTAGAGGACGTCTAACTTGTTTTTGCAGCGATTGATCATGTGATGTGATATGGCCAGAAGTTGTGATGAATGATGAATTGTGATGTATGAGATCATGTTCTTTGTAATAGGATTCACGACTTGCATGTCGATGAGTATGACAACCGGCAGGAGCCATAGGAGTTGTCTTTATTTTTTGTATGACCTGCGTGTCATTGAATAACGCCATGTAAACTACTTTACTTTATTGCTAAACGTTAGTCATAGAAGTAGAAGTAGTCGTTGGCGTGACAACTTCATGAAGACACGATGATGGAGATCATGATGATGGAGATCATGGTGTCAAGCCGGTGACAAGATGATCATGGAGCCCCGAAGATGAAGATCAATGGAGCTATATGATATTGGCCATATCATGTCACAACTATATAATTGCATGTGATGTTTATTATGTTTATGCATCTTGTTTACTTAGGACGACGATAGTAAATAAGATGATCCCTTACAAAATTTCAAGAAGTGTTCTCCCCTAACTGTGCACCGTTGCTACAGTTCGTCGCTTCTAAGCACCACATGATGATCGGGTGTGATGGATTCTTACGTTCACATACAACGGGTGTAAGACAGTTTTACACAGCGAAAACACTTAGGGTTAACTTGACGAGCCTAGCATGTGCAGACATGGCCTCGGAACACGGAGACCGAAAGGTCGAACACGAATCGTATGGAAGATACGATCAACATGAGAATGTTCACCGACGATGACTAGTCCGTCTCACGTGATGATCGGACACGGGCTAGTCAACTCGGATCGTGTAACACTTAGATGACTAGAGGGATGTCTAATCCAAGTGGGAGTTCATAATTTGATTAGAACTTTATTATCATGAACTTAGTCTAAAACCTTTGCAAATATGTCTTGTAGATCAATGGCCAACGCTAATGTCAACATGAACTTCAACGCGTTCCTAGAGAAAACCAAGCTGAAAGATGATGGCAGCAACTATACGGACTGGGTCCAGAACCTGAGGATCATCCTCATAGCTGCCAGGAAACAATTTGTCCTAGAAGGACCGCTAGGTGACGCTCCCGTCCCAGAGAACCAAGACATTATGAATGCTTGGCAAACTCGCGCTGATGATTACTCCCTCGTTCAGTGCGGCATGCTTTACAACTTAGAACCGGGGCTCCAAAAGCGTTTTGAGCACCACGTAGCATATGAGATGTTCGAAGAGCTGAAACTAGTTTTTCAAGCTCATGCCCGGGTCGAGAGATATGATGTCTCCGACAAGTTCTACAGTTGTAAGATGGAGGAAAACAGTTCTGTCAGTGAGCACATCCTGAAGATGTCTGGGTTGCACAACCGTATGACCCAGCTGAACATTAACCTCCCAGATGAGGCGGTCATTGACAGAATCCTCCAGTCGCTCCCACCAAGCTACAAGAGCTTTGTGATGAACTACAACATGCAGGGGATGGAAAAGACCATTCCTGAAGTGTTCTCGATGCTGAAGTCAGCAGAGGCTGAAATCAAGAAAGAACATCAAGTGTTGATGGTCAATAAGACCACTAAGTTCAAGAAGGGCAAGGGTAAGAAGAACTTCAAGAAGGACGACAAAGATGTTGCCGCGCCTGGTAAGCCAGTTACCGGGAAGAAGTCAAAGAATGGACCTAAGCCTGAGACTGAGTGCTTTTATTGCAAGGGGAAGGGTCACTGGAAGCGGAACTGCCCCAAATACTTAGCAGATAAGAAGGCCGGCAACACCAAAGGTATATTTGATATACATGTGATTGATGTGTACCTTACCAGTACTCGTAGTAACTCCTGGGTATTTGATACCGGTGCCGTTGCTCATATTTGTAACTCACAGCAGGAGCTGCGGAATAAACGGAGACTGGCGAAGGACGAGGTGACGATGCGCGTCGGGAATGGTTCCAGAGTCGATGTGATCGCCGTCGGCACGCTGCCTCTACATTTACCTACGGGATTAGTTTTGAACCTTAATAATTGTTATTCAGTGCCAAGTGTGAGCATGAACATTGTATCCGGATCTCGTTTAATACGAGATAGCTACTCATTTAAGTCTGAGAATAATGGTTGTTCGATTTATATGAGAGATATGCTTTATGGTCATGCTCCGATGGTCAATGGTTTATTCTTAATGAATCTCGAGCGTAATATTACACATGTTCATAGTGTAGATGCCAAAAGATCTAAAGTTGATAACAATAGTCCCACATACTTGTGGCACTACCGCCTTGGTCACATTGGTGTCAAACGCATGAAGAAGCTCCATGCCGATGGACTTTTAGAGTCTCTTGATTATGAATCGTTTGACACGTGCGAACCATGCCTTTTGGGCAAAATGACCAAGACTCCATTCTCCGGAACAATGGAGCGAGCAACCAACTTGTTGGAAATCATACATACCGATGTGTGCGGTCCAATGAGCGTTGAGGCTCGCGGAGGATATCGTTATGTTATCACTCTCACTTGAGTAGATATGGGTATGTCTACTTAATGAAACACAAGTCTGAGACCTTTGAAAAGTTCAAGGAATTTCAGAATGAGGTAGAGAATCAACGTGACCGAAAGATAAAATTCTTACGATCAGATCGTGGAGGAGAATACTTAAGTCACGAATTTGGTACACACTTATGGAAATGTGGAATCGTTTCACAACTCACGCCGCCTGGAACACCTCAGCGAAACGGTGTGTCCGAACGTCGTAATCGCACCCTATTGGATATGGTGCGGTCTATGATGTCTCTTACCGATTTACCGCTATCATTTTGGGGATACGCTCTAGAGACAGCTACATTCACTTTAAATAGGGCACCGTCTAAATCCGTTGAGACGACACCGTATGAATTATGGTTTGGAAAGAAACCTAAGCTGTCGTTCCTAAAAGTTTGGGGATGCGATGCTTATGTCAAGAAACTTCAACCTGAAAAGCTCGAACCCAAGTCGGAAAAATGCGTATTCATAGGATACCCTAAGGAAACTGTAGGGTATACCTTCTACTTAAGATCCGAAGGCAAGATCTTTGTTGCCAAGAACGGATGCTTTCTGGAAAAAGAGTTTCTCTCGAAAGAAGTAAGTGGGAGGAAAGTAGAACTCGATGAAGTACTACCTCTTGAGCGGGAAAGTGGCGCAGCGCAGGAAACCGTTCCTGTGATGCCCACACCAACTGAAGAGGAAAATAATGATGATGATCAAGGTACTTCGGATCAAGTTACTGCTGAACTTCGTAGGTCCACAAGGACACGTTCCGCACCAGAGTGGTACGGCAACCCTGTCCTGGAAATCATGTTGTTAGACAACAATGAACCTTCGAACTATGAAGAAGCGATGGCGGGCCCGGATTCCAACAAATGGCTTGAAGCCATGAAATCCGAGATAGAATCCATGTATGAAAGCAAAGTATGGACTTTGACAGACTTGCCCGATGATCGGCGAGTGATAGAAAACAAATGGATTTTTAAGAAGAAGACGGACGCGGATGGTAATGTTACAATCTATAAGGCTCGACTTGTCGCTAAGGGTTATCGACAAGTTCAAGGGATTGACTACGACGAGACTTTCTCTCCCGTAGCGAAGCTGAAGTCCGTCCGAATAATGTTAGCAATTGCCGCATACTATGATTATGAGATATGGCAAATGGACGTCAAAACGGCATTCCTTAACGGGCATCTTGAGGAAGAACTGTATATGATGCAGCCGGAAGGTTTTGTCGATCCTCGGAACGCTAACAAAGTATGCAAGCTCCAGCGATCCATTTATGGACTGGTGCAAGCATCTCGGAGTTGGAACATTCGCATTGATGAGATGATCAAAGCGTTTGGGTTTATGCAGACTTATGGAGAAGCCTGCGTTTACAAGAAAGTGAGTGGGAGCTCTGTAGCATTTCTCATATTATATGTAGATGACATACTCTTGATGGGAAATAATATAGAATTTCTGGACAGCATTAAGGCCTACTTGAATAAGTGTTTTTCAATGAAGGACCTTGGAGAAGCTGTTTATATATTAGGCATCAAAATCTATAGAGATAGATCGAGACGCCTCATAGGTCTTTCACAAAGCACATACCTTGATAAGATTTTGAAGAGGTTCAAAATGGATCAGTCCAAGAAGGGGTTCTTGCCTATGTTACAAGGTGTGAGACTGAGCTCGGCTCAGTCACCGACCACGGCAAAAGATAAAGAAGAGATGAGTGTCATCCCCTATGCTTCAGCCATAGGATCTATTATGTATGCCATGCTGTGTACCAGACCCGATGTAAACCTTGCCGTAAGTTTGGTAGCAAGATACCAAAGTAATCCCGGCAAGGAACACTGGACAGCGGTCAAGAATATCCTGAAGTACCTGAAAAGGACGAAGGACATGTTTCTCGTTTATGGAAGAGACGAAGAGCTCGTCGTAAAGGGCTACGTCGACGCTAGCTTCGACTCAGATCTGGATGACTCTAAGTCACAAACCGGATACGTGTATATGTTGAATGGTGGAGCAGTAAGCTGGTGCAGCTGCAAGCAGAGCGTCGTGGCGGGATCTACGTGTGAAGCGGAGTACATGGCAGCCTCGGAGGCAGCGCATGAAGCGATATGGGTGAAGGAGTTCATCACCGACCTAGGAGTCATACCCAATGCGTCGGGGCCGATCAAACTCTTCTGTGACAACACTGGAGCTATTGCCCTCGCCAAGGAGCCCAGGTTTCACAAGAAGACCAGGCACATCAAGCGTCATTTCAACTCCATCCATGAAAATGTTCAAGATGGAGACATAGAGATTTGCAAAGTGCACACGGATCTGAATGTCGCAGATCCACTGACTAAACCTCTCTCGCGTGCAAAACATGATCAACACCAGAACTCTATGGGTGTTCGATTCATCACAATGTAACTAGATTGGTGACTCTAGTGCAAGTGGGAGACTGTTGGAAATATGCCCTAGAGGCAATAATAAAAGTATTATTATATTTCAATGTTCATGATAAATGTGTTTTATTCATGCTATAACTGTATTATCCGGAAATCGTAATACACGTGTGAATACTTAGACCACAATATGTCCCTGGTGAGCCTCTAGTTGACTAGCTCGTTGTGATCAACAGATAGTCATGGTTTCCTGACTATGGACATTGGATGTCGTTGATAACGGGATCACATCATTAGGAGAATGATGTGATGGACAAGACCCAATCCTAAGCATAGCATAAAAGATCGTGTAGTTCGTTTTGCTAGAGCTTTGCCAGTGTCAAGTATCTCTTCCTTCGACCATGAGATCGTGTAACTCCCGGATACCGTAAGAGTGCCTTGGGTGTATCAAACGTCACAACGTAACTGGGTGACTATAAAGGTGCATTACAGGTATCTCCGAAAGTATCTATTGGGTTGACACCGATCGAGACTGGGATTTGTCACTCTGTATGACGGAGAGGTATCTCTGGGCCCACTCGGTAATGCATCATCATTATGAGCTCAATGTGACCAAGGTGTTGGACACGGGATCATGCATTACGGTACGAGTAAAGTGACTTGCCGGTAACGAGACTGAACAAGGTATTGGGATACCGACGATCGAGTCTCGGGCAAGTAACGTACCGATTGACAAAGGGAATTGCATACAGGGTTTGATCGAATCCTCGACATCGTGGTTCATCCAATGACAACATCGAGGAGCATGTGGGAGCCATCATGGGTATCCAGATCCCGCTGTTGGTTATTGACTGAGAGCGTCTCGGTCATGTCTGCATGTCTCCCGAACCCGTAGGGTCTACACACTTAAGGTTCGGTGACGCTAGGGTTATTAGGAAGACTAGTATGTGACTACTGAATGTTGTTCGGAGTCCCGGATGGGATCCTGGACGTCACGAGGAGATCCGGAAGGGTCCGGAGGTAAAGATTTATATATGGGAAGTTGTCAAACGGACACCGGGAAGTTTCGGGGTCATACCGGTATTGTA